>NC_056469.1:9547840-9596694 GCF_008729295.1 Plectropomus leopardus
TTATGTTCTTATGTTAACTTGAATTGTCCAAAAATAATGCCGAAAATAATAATCTGTTTGAGTTATAGTGGAACCATAGAGTCGAACATTCCCTAAAATGTCAGGAAGCACCACAGCTACAGAACAATCCCTAAGCAGCTCTGTTGCGAACTGCATATTTACATGTTGTTCTGCTTGTTGTGAGTTGGAAGGAATCTAACATCAGATGTCAGTTTATTCTTTCAACATAACTGAGCTTGAAACTCGCTACACCTGAATTCACACAGCGAGCAGCGTCTCATCTCGTCCTGTCACTGTCTCACACACACACGCACACCTGGTGCAGGAGAAGAGAGGGGGGAGACGCTGGCCTGATGACCGCTGACAGTGGTGTTTTGCAGTTACTGTGAAGAGCGGGCATGTGATTCTAAAATATATTTCCTCCTTGTTCCATGATGATCTAAATAAGTCGCTTAATATGTCTCTTGTTGTTTTTAAAATATAACGTTGGTGAGAGGGTCCGAAAAGCCGCTTAAAACTGATAAAGTCGGCACATTTGTAGTCCTCACCCTGGGACCTTGGATTGTCTTGTTTGCTTGTTTTTGGACGTGGAAATGTTGTTTTATTGCACAACATCCATAACAGTGTCCTCTACACTACGGTAAAAACACTGATTGATGGACAATGGCAGGGAAAGAGTTTAAAAAAAATGAAAATAGAAAGAAACAATGCTTGGCCCGGCGGGGAGTCAGGTCAGGCATGGCAGCCCGCCGAGCCTATCATACACTGTTTTGAATTTCTCCTCACCTCGCCACACTCACCTTATCACATACTAAACTTGAGTGAAAAATGGGCATGTACTGTGACGCCGATCTCCCCTGCTGCTGGCTGACAGACGTCTAACAACTTCTGCTCTATGACACAGCACGGCGGGCAAGCTGTTTGAATCTATCTGGTCTATCCATATTGAGTAAAAATGACCATAGTTTATCATCGAAACAACTCACCTTTTAATGTGATCCCGTATCGAGATCGTTTTATCGCCCAGCCCTACTTTAGTGTTTGGATTTAAGAGAGAGTTGTTCATGTTCACTAATATTTTGGACTTTCTGGGACCATAGGAATAACATGTATGAATTTTGAATAGAAGAGACGTGGTTCCCTAGTAAATTTAGGTGCATTTTTGAAGTAAAAAAAAAAAAAATTCAGTGATCAAGTTTTAATACATAAGTTTGTGTGTAACTACATGAAAAAAACTGAATGAGGCCAGTTGTGCTTATTTGGTAATGTAGCCGTACTGAGCGTGTTCTCTGAACCTCTTCATGTCAAAACAAATTTACGTAATTTCTTTACAAATGAAGTTCCCAAAGTGTGACACTTTGTTGACCTTTTACAGGATTTGCATCAGTTAAGTGCTTGCTCACGACACTTCTCAACCTCCCATTAGCTCACAGGACTGTGTCACAGTTGCACTTCTCTGTATGCCCACAGTTTTTGAATGCCTCTGTCAATTTCCCTGTGTTGGTGCAAACCCAGTCAGAAGTGAAAGCTGGGCACATGAGTGTACATTGTTATCAGTCGCAAATGCCAATATTTAGTTCACTTGGTACCACTGAATAGAAACAAGCAACTCTACCTGTCATGAATATAAATTACCATGATATATGGGACTTTAGAGCAAAGTTTGGGGAGATAAAATTGACCCTCATGTATTCAGACAGCCTGACTCAGACTGGAGCTGACAGGAATTTACTGAATCAATATTTCTATACATCTGGAAACGCTGATAAGACAGGCGTGTATTGTCATTCAAAGATTAAATGGTGTCATTCAATCTTTGTGTTTTCTCAACATTCACTGCCTCTCTGTGATAGCAGCAAAAGTTGATATATGCAGCTTTGGCTGCAGCTCGATACCAGGAAAAATCTTCCACCTAAGTACTTCCAGAAGCAAGGCTTTTGAATAGACAATGGCCCACTGGAAACTATTACTGGTGTTTTTTTTACTAATTAGATTTCAAGCAGATGTGATCACAATGCAAAATATTTTGACAAAATCACAAAATTGGTGTTAAGATTAAACCAGTTTTCATAGAAAAGATCCACAGATCTTGTCTCTCAGTTCTTCAAATTTGGCACAAACATCCTCTTGGACTCAAAAATGATCTCATTAGGTTTTGGCTAAAGGTCTCTGAGATCTTGTGTCTGTCCCATTTTTGTGAATGCATATCCTACAAAGTCCTTGAGGGAATTTCCTCAAATTTAGCAAAAATGTCCACTTGGACTCAAGGATGGACTGGTTTCAATTTGATGTTTAAAAGTCAAAGGACAAAGTCACTGTGACCCCACAATACAAGTTTTTAGCCATAACTCAGTAATTATGTTGTTAATCCTAAAAAATATTCACACAAATGGCTAGAAGGATAAAACAATGAAGTGATGACATTTTCTACCCAAAAGTTTAGAGGACAGATATGTATATCAGGAGCTTTAAAAACAAATACTCATGTTTAAAACACTAGCTTTACAGAATTAGTCCTGTCTTAAATCCAAATAATTGTGGATAATGAAACATGTAGGTTTTAGAAAAGCCATTGAAATCTGCAAACCTCAATATGTATGTGATTCAGAAATTGTGGCACTTTCTTTTGAACGTTAAATGAACAAGTCTGAGGATCATTCTGCTGTAATTATTAAGCCAAAAAGCCTAAATAGGTTCAACTATCCCTGTTTCTCTCCCTCCTCTCTCTTTTGCTCTGTTGGTTTCTGTCTTTGTTCCGTTGCCATGGTACCTCAGCGCCTCACCTCTTCAATCTGTTTTTGTGTTCCCGTTAAAGGCTCCGTCTCCTGAACCTGAAGAACAGCAGACAACAGAAGCAGAACCTGAATCACAAGATGAAGTCTTCGGTAAGGGGTCAAACCACATCTTGAATTTTAATTTACATGCATATTGACAGCACTCTAAAGTCCCAGAGTTGGTCTGGCTTTTCTATTGAAAATCAACTGACATACAAAAAGCAGTACACCTTTTTGAATTCTTTTAGCTATTCAAATAGCAAATTTAAGAGCTACTATTAGGTGTAATTAGGGAAATCCATAAATATTGAACAGTGTAAATAATATTGGTGGAATCTTTACTACTGCAAATGCAGGCCCAGTGCAGAGAAGCACAGTGAATATAAATAAGCAGTCACACAAGTCAGCAATTATCAAATCTGACTTCAAATTTTGATTTATGTTGTTTAAAAAAAAAAAAAATACTTTTTGAACTGGAGCGATCACGATCAGCTGTAAAAGGCTTTCTTTCCAAAAGAGTGTATCATGCAATGAAATTCAGATTTTGAGTTTTTTTACTGAGGCCTTACTCATAAAGCACAGTCGAAAGGGATGAAATGTGTTATCAAAAAATCAGTATAAATCCACATTGACATGGTAGATCTGTTAACCTAGCTATCTCGGAACAATGTAGTTTTTTCTGCAGCAATAAAAAGCCTAAACAGTGCCTCCTAATTCAGCAGCGTGACAGTAATTTGGATTTAGTAGTCTGGCTGATGAAAAGTTAGCAGTTGTCATGATGAGTGAAACTTGAGAAACTGTTCCTTGAATAAGAAAATCTCAGAAGTCAGGGTTCAGGCACAGCAATTTTTTTTTCCTCTTAAGCTCTTTTTTCCCTCTGTCACATCCACTGGGATGTGTTCACCGTGTAATGACAGGAGTTGAAAAAGAGCCTTTGTAATACGGCAGCTCAGCAGAGGAGGGCAGAATTTGTCGGTACCAAGTTGATTGATTTCAATACGAGACATTTTTCACAAATTAAGTTGAAGGGTATCATCAGGAGGCACATAGATAATTGCAGTTGTTAGTGGAAGTTTGCTGAATTCCCTTTTCAAAGAGGCAACAGCTCTGATTTAATTCTAATCAAATGAGATTGGATTTACTTCTGACCAGTATAACTGTAATTTATCCACATTGGCTAAATAATGGATCGGGCTACAACAGAAAACTCAATCAAGACTTAAATTGCTAAGTTACGAGAACTTTCCCATGAAAACAATGTCCCCAATGTCTTATTTTTCCACCTTGAGTGAAACCATCAGTGTTTCTGTGGCCTTCCGTTGGCTCTCGTCAACCTTGATAATAGGAGCTGAGTGAGGATGCAACTTCCCAACATGAAGGAGGATTGGTTGTTCATTCTGCAAAAGAATGAAACCTTCAAGAAGTTCACCACATTTGTACAGGAAAACCAATGAATGTTGAAGACCTATGGAATAGAAGACAAGCACGGCCTGTCTTCTCCCTTCTGTGTCAGTCTCGATTGTTTTCAGGGTGAGTCGAGGTGAAATGCAAGACAGGGAAGGGATTTGGATAGGCCTATATAAAGAAGTTACAGCCCATGTAAGTGCTTTTTCAAGTGTGTGTTTATTAAAAGGGATATCCAATGTTACTTGCCATTATACAGTATCTCTCATAAGCTATTTTAAGAGTTTAAACAACTTTAAAAAACAAAAAAAAGGTTAGTGATTCACTTCTTCCAGATCTTTCCTCAGGGCACAATTGCCTCTAAACCATCACAAGCAGATGAGATGGAATTAAAACCCCAGAGATAATTTCAAAAAATATAAGTATATTCCATGGATGGATTACTGAACAGGTCTCCCAGGCACAGGTCTAGGCGCCCAAAGTGACACTTAAATTAAAATGGAACAGGAAGAGACTCAAAATCTATTTTATGAAAAACCTGGCTAGCTTTGTGTTGCATGGCCTGTGTGTTAGTGCATACGGTCATATTGTTAACGTGTAACTGCATCTTTTAACATTTCATCAAAATCTATGTAATGACTTGTATTTTACCTCTGCTTGTATTTTATCTCTACTTTATCTTTACTTATCTCTACTTTATCTCTACTCTCTACTTGTCTCTACTTTATTGCTCTTTCTTGCTGCTGTTGTTGCTCTGCATGTCTGCATGCAATGCTTAGCTGTGTGTCATCACTTTATGCTGCTTGAATGGCTATTTGTGCTAAAAAGCTGTATGTTGTTGCTTCACACTGCTTGCATGGCTGATTGTGTGAAAATGCTATTTGTTGTTGCTGTGTCATTGTTTTGTGCTAATGCTGTGCTGTTTCTTGTTGCTTTGCATGACCTGTGATCTGCTTTGTGAATTCTTGTTTGACATTGCTGTTGCTATGTTTATGGTGTCCTGTGAATTTCATCATTTTATAGTTTTTAGAAGAAGGACAACAGTTGAAAATTAGCCAGCTGCTAATTCGCTTCATGCTGCCCGCATGGCTAATTGTGCAAAAATGCTGTTTGTTGTTACTGTGTTATTGTTATGTTTGGATGTTGTGCTGTTTAATTGTTGCTCTGCATGGCCCGTGTTCTGCTTTGAGAATTTCTTGTTTGATACTGCAGTTGCTGTGTTTATGGTTTCCTGCTGTAGTTCTGTTAATTTTATTATTTTTAAGGTTTAAAACATCTTGCCAAAGTTACAGTTGAAAATTAGCCAGCTGCTAATTTGCTTTACACTGCTTGCATGGTTGATTGTGTGAAAATGCTGTTTGCTGTTACTGTGTCATTGTTTTGTGCTAATGTTTCTGCTGCTGTTTCTTGCTGCTCTGTATGGCCTGTGTTCTATCTTGAGAATTTGCGTTCTATGAATTTTATCATTTTATAGGTTTCAAAACATCCTGCCAAAAGTTGAAATTTATCCAGCTGGCTGATGCTGGCACATTTACAGAAATGTTGATTCATGTGTGGTGTCCTTATTAATACAATAAATTAAAATTAAATGAAAAAAGAAGATGACCACAAAGACACTCAAAAGTCCACAAAGAAATGCAAAGGAACTGCAAAGACACAAAATAAACACAAAAACAGGCAAAACAACAACAACAACAAAAAAAAAACACTAATGGATTTTGGAAGTGGCCAAAGAGATATCTTTAAATAGGTAGATATATTTTTTGGAACATCCCAACACTCACAAAATGACTAATTTCACCACCAAGATCTGATCTATTCAATCCAAAAGCATTTACAGAGTCTAGAAGAGACACACAATTAAATTATTTTATCCCCATTCAAGTTAGAGGAGAGCCGAACTGGAAGCAGTCGGATCTATCGAGGTAAGCATAGTGGACTTGGGCAATATAGTGCCAGTCATCTGGGTAATTTTATGCTAAAATTTTTCGGTTTCATGTACCTCTAAGCAAGTTTTGTAGGAACGTACGGAGCCCTGCCTTAAACTCTGCCTCCAGTTTTCTTTATACATTCATGTCATTTATTAGGACAAGATTTCACACAAATATGTAATGATGATGACATTTAATATCCAAAAGATCAAAGGTTAACTTCACTGTGACATCATAATATTATGCATGATATTATGCATAATATGTGATGCATAATATTATGCATCACATATTGACCATTAGTCAACATCTTGTCTCAAAAAAAGACAAGAAAGAGACATTTGGTTGGATGCTACATTGATGACACGAATAACAGGTGTCCACCTTCAAACTGCGCTGATTGTAGGTTACAGACCATCTGTGCTGCTGGGTTCACAGACATAGATGTAAACTGTAAGTGTAACTTGACTGGTATACGGCGGCATACAACCATGTGGCGGTAATTCTAGTTTTTTTTATGATTCAGTAAGCAGCAGTTTCTATACTGTGGTTATGAGCAATTTTTGGATTATGTTAACTATAGTGGGATCCACAAAGAAACGCTCCAATCAAACAATATGAGGACATTGAGGAAGCTGATTATAGTGTGTTTTTTTGCCCCAGATTGAGTCTACTGTTACACAATCAATGTAGTATTGATTATTATTATTATTATACGACAAATGCAAAACCATTTAAACTGCGTTGCGTCAGAGGGTGGATGCACCAAGCAACTGATTTCAAGGAAAGGTCAATATTGACCTAATATCATGCAAAAGCAATTTCTCAGCCCAGCTGCCTTGCGTGTATACATACATACATGCATGATTGAATTTGTGTGTCTCTATATTAATGTCATGTCACGGCAGCTTGTTTTAGTTTGTAATCATGCCTCCCCATGAAGGGGCAAGCTTACCAGATCGCCACCACTGTGATCTGCCGTTCTCACTAATGCTTTATTATCAGCATGAAAGTTATACCAGAGGCTTTGTCAGATTGATCTAAAAGCTACTCGATACACTCCTTCTCCTGCAGCTAATTAATGTTCCTTGTGTTTAACACTTGCTATTGATCAGCATGGGGCAGACTTTGTGGATCCACCACTGACACAAGTGATACGTCAAAGAAGCCCCCCACACAACACGTTATTAATTTTAAGCCTTTGAGAATGACATGTTTACCAGGCACAGACATGTAATTATCTGACATGTATGTCAGAAAGGTTACTGTACAAGTGGACAGGCTTGCTTCAATGGCTGCTTGATGCTATTATTTTCTTGCACATGTCTCATAATGGACATCAGCTTCCTTACACAGCTCATGAAGAGAATAGAAATCAATCAGGAAGCAGCTTTAAGTGGCGATCTCTTCGAGATGGGAGGTTAGCAGCCGAGAGACTGCAGTGTTTGCCACGCTCAGTCAGGTTTTTTAAAGAATTTACTTTAAAGTGAACATATTTTAGCTTCACTGTGAAGAGAAATAACTAGCTTGGTTTTAGACTGAGGCTGAAATTAAAGAGCAGTTTGTCTTGATTAGGGTTTGTTAGAGCAGTAAGTGGAAAACCAGTAATCAGAGTAATATTCCAATCAGACTAAACAAGGCTTCATGTAGACCCATCAGTCAGAAGACACTTGCCTGATCTGACCTGATCAGAGGCAATTTTTAATCGGGTTGAGAGGGTTGGTGTAAACCATTCGTAATCTATTACATAGGAAAATATTAGCACCTGATAACTATGCAAGTGCTTCATTGTTTCTCTCTAGTTGGAACAAATATATTCTTTTTGCACGTGTTTGCCTCACATGGGAGTCGCATAGAATGTCCAGGGATGATGTTTTTCTGTAGGCTGACGTTGGTCAAAGTTGGTCACCCTGGCTCCCTTGTCAAGAAGTTGTAATGGGATTATTCCACTGGATTTTGGATTATTGCAGAAAATAAGCTCTGGGGCAAATAAACATTTGATACTTACATGTTTTGTTCAGAAAGGTTTTTTTTTACGACACATAAATGCTTCACAGCTTGTGAATGGGGTATTTACTGACATATTTTATGTCAGAATAAAAATCTCTGAAGCATGTATAAACCACAGACACTTGTTGCATCTAACCAAAAACCCATTCAAAAAACCCATTGACTTTGAAACAAGGGAATCATGAGTGCTGAGCTAATAACCCATTTTCAGGTTTTGGGACTCATTCTCGGAGCACTCTATTAGGTGATGTTATGAGCTGCACATGAAGCTACTGATTCTAAGTGACTGCCTCTATTGATTTTGACCAAGAATTGTTCATAAATTAAAAAAAAAAAATATTCAGGGCTCTGCTAGTGATGCATTCTTATGTGACTGCTGTGATTAATATATATATTCTTTTGAGTTTGAAACAGTAGTCTTATGTCAGTTGATATAGCATCCGTCTATAGCAGTAGCCTGTAAAGAGATGGTTAGGAAACATAAATAAATAAAATGTAATAGTCATACATGCATGTAACTTGTAGTGTCTACCAATAGTTTGCACGTGTGAGGTGTTTAGGGGACATCTTTAATTTTTAGCTACAGATAATAACCTTGGTTACACTTAGGTTACTTACTAATAAATTATATAAACAGCTGAAACCACTTCTACTCATTAAGTAGTTTCTGTATTGAGTGAATGGAATTCTCTTTAAAGTTTGAAAACATCCACTTCTGTTATATTTACGGCAGATTAGATCATTTACAGTGTGCAGAACCACCTTGCAAGAATCAAAGAGCTTATAGTCTTATTAAATGCTTTCGGGCATGCACATGCACGTCTTAACGGATCACTTTATTTATTTCAATGTAAACCATGGATTTGGAATCTCTTATCAGAATGCCAAATGTATAAATATATATAAATAATTTAAATACATATTGTCACTTAGCTGCTGCTATAGTGTGTATTTTGTAGTTATTACATTGCTTCAGATAGTAGTACACATTCCACTCTGATGGCTTACGTTTAACTGGCTCTTTGCTCAGTCAGCACTGGTCTCTGATAGTGTGTAAAAATCCCATTTTCTTATCAGTTTCTAACTCTTAAAGAGGGAACATTGCTGTTAAGATACATTTAAAACCCTCCTCTTACCTGTGCACCAAGGCTGAACTAATGCAGTGCCATTAGGTTGATTCAGGCTGCGGGCAAAGAAAATAAAAGGAATTTCCACCAAATTGACAAAGCGTGAGTGGTTTATGATGGGCAGGTTAGCTGTACTTTATTGGAGCCTGTTTTGGTGAAGTGTCATCAGCAGGCGTCATGAGTCACCTCTGCCTGTCCAGCGTCTGGGGATGTCTCCATGCAGAACTTCCTGTTTGCACTGCTTTTCCACTGAAGAGCAAACACACTGCCATCAGCTGTGCAGCTGTTAAAAGCCCATTATGGCCCCATTACCTGGCCCAGTCAGCAGCATGCCCCCTGTTCAGCAAAACAGACCCCTTCTATCTGTCTGTCTGCTTGTTCCGTCCTGACTCGGTCTGGGTCACTGTTTCTTATCATCACAGGGTGAAGTGAGGAGAAATGAACAGCAGTTTTAGATAGAAACCCAGTAGAGGTAGGGAAAGAAATGTGCGATGGACTTGGACGTTTGATATAATAATGCTGTGTGTATTTTATTGTGTAATTTATTGTATTCTATTTTAGTATCTTCTTTGACTTTTAGAAAGTGTCTTTTAGGTTCTTTCAAAGCATTTTACAAATAAAATGTTTGTTTTTTTTTTCTTACATTTTTATTATTATTATTAAGATGATGGGCTAGCCCAGGGGTGTCAAACTCATTTCAGTTTAAAAAAGTACATTCTGAAAACATTCATCCATTTACAGCACAGATGGTGAACAGCCTGAAATTTCTTGGAAAAAATGAGTGCAATTTCAACAATATGTTACTGATTCCCTACATTCAATCAGTGCACTACTCACTGACATTCCTTTTTTTTTACTCCTGTGCAGTACTGTTTACATCTCCACACCAAATTAAAGTGAAAGTTTGATAGCTTCCACTTCCACGAGCAACAGGATTCAACCAATATTGTTTTAGATAAGAGTTCTGATACAGATTCTCTTGTACTTACACTGCTGATTGACAATATTTGGCACAGTGTCCAATATCTTTGACTGACCGCAATAAGTATTCACTGTCATTTCAGAGAGCTGTATTCTGGTCAGGGTGAAAAGCTTCTGAAGCAGCATTTTACATGAAGTAGGCTTTTCACTGTTTAACTTGCTCCTGAAACCTGCCACCTCTAGCCTTCACGAAGTGCGTTTATAAATATTAAATATGCAAAGTCATTAGCTGGATTAGACCCTTTGGTAGGTAGATTCTGGCCCATGAATCATATGTTTGACACACTCGGGGCTAGGTTATTATTTCTTATGTGTAATTTATGGTGGGCTCTCTGCACTTTTGATGAGTGTCACTTGACAGAAATGACCTGTTTTCAACTGAAAAAAAGTGTTGTGTGACACATAACAATTTTGTTAATTTGTGGAGAACATCATAGTATGTCAAGCAGTGTGGTTAATAGTGTCATCACCATGGAGATAGTAGTATTCGAGCCCCCCAAATCTGACCTGCAAAGCTGACGAACACAGCTGGTCAAACTGCCTTCACCAGGCTGATAACTGTCCAAGCATAAACTGAAAAGGTCACCCTGCTCTTTAATTCCTGACGTGTGGCACTCTTCAAAAGCGTTGTGTGCCTGACCATAACTCAGGCTTTACAGTTTGCTTTCTTCCCTGACCCTTCATAAACCACAAAGTTCTGTCATTCAGAGGAGAAAGATAACATCAAGTAACAAAACATAAGTCAGTGAAGTAGTCTAAAGTTCAATACATCACAATCATGTCTGGGCAAAAAGTTGTGTTTGTCTTTTAAACCAACTCAATCAAGAAGTTTGAGTTGTTTTTTTTTTTTTTTAAATAAAGTCGATGCCACTTTCCCACCAAATGTACAACAGTGCATACATGGCCTGAGGTAGTGCTTAGACTAAGTACAGCACATAATCCTACAAAGCAGCTACCACGGACTACATCAGAATCTAAAGACAGTATTACTTTTCCAATCTGGTATCTTCTCTGATTTTGTAATGCCTGAGATGTTTTTACCCAAATCCTGATAGGATTGGAGAGTCAAGTTTCACATCTTTGGTAATTCAGGATTGCACAAAGTTAACTTTCTTCTCTAGAGTGAAATTTTAATTTGCCATCACTACCTCCTGTTAATGCCAGAATCCCTTATATCCCTCCTGGATATTAGTTGATGTCAAATGTTAGAGGATGCTTTCGAAAGTGTCTGTCAGGAATATGAAATGTAGATAATAGTTTGAAAATGGATATTGTTCTGTTAAACACATGTGCATTCAAGGACCGACACTCATTATCTTTAATCTGTAAGGATGTTAGGTTCATACGAAAGGGAAAGCATGCAATTATGAAACAGGGTTTGGCTCTTTCTCTTGACTTGAAAAAGTCTTTTTCTTGTAATTAGTTTGTTGTTGTGCCTCTGTCTCTTCCTCCACCCACACTCATGAAGAGAACGTTAATGAGATGAATCGATACTTATTACCTAAGCTCTTACATTGTAGGTCAATCAATTCTCATGCAACAGAGTAAGATGTATCAAAAAAAAACAAACAGAGAATTGGGATGAGGTTATGCACCAAAGTAGCAAAGTAAAGAATTTCTTAACATTCCTGAAATAAATTAAAGAGTAAATCTTAGCACACAAAAGCTGATGCCTTTTTTCCTTTTGTTAAGCTTTGCACATTCCCTCCCAGTATTAAGTATGGCTTCACCACAAGGAAGAGAGGAAAGAGTCAGAGACCAGATAAACACTGGACTGCATTCAGTCAGCAAGTGACCACTCCTGAGTGAGCCCAGAGGGCATCTTTTTCAGCCTCATATCACATTATCTGTGCGAAGAGACTGCACACTCTCTGTGAAGCAATGATTCTGCTCTCTTTGTTTGGAAATGTGCATGTTTTGAGGCAGCTGGGAAAGCTGATATAGTAATATTTTATGGTTATAATAGCAGAACTAATGAATGAAGGAAGAAATACATATTGGATGGTTGGCTGATAACAGTGATTGATATTCATACATGGCAGAATATTTTTTGTCATTTTGTAAAAATTCAAAAATAAGGGTAATAACTGGTGCCTGATGAAAGACACTTTAGTAAGATAACATTTTAACGTGTCATCACTTAGCTCATCAACACCAGAAGCTTTTCTCACTTTTTCATTTTCATTTTCTTTTGAATTATTTTGCTTCTGAAAACTCCATTCAAAAAAATATTATCAGAATTAATCGAATTGCCTCCATTCTCTCACAAAGTTCGTGCGTCAAACTTTTACATTTTGAAAAGAGCTAAGTTAAAAAAAAGGATGACGGCACAGTAATTATTTCTACCATGAGAACCTTCACTTGTAATTTAAAAACCTGAAAAAGGAAAGTATTGCATATTGATGATATTCAGATGAATAAAATATAAATAAAAATACAAGAAAGGTTATTTAGTGTTATAATCTGACTTGACAACTGGTAGTAATGACAAGTGCATTTTAGGGTTAGGGTTAGCAGGTACACTTTTGGTCACTAATACAAGAGAGGAGGAGCAGCTCATGTATCGATTTAAATCTCATCCCCAAAAATTGAAGAACACTGAAAGGACAAAGAAATGCTACAGTAACACTGAACTTACATAATCAAATCTTGTCTTTTGCATGTGTAACGCACACATGCATTAGCTTTTCACCTCCACAACTCATCCAATACTTGTATTGTTTTCTTTAAAACCTAAGTTAAATCCTGCACTGGAAAGGAGGACTCAGACAGCAACAATGAAATGTAATATAGATATACAGTTCCACAATGAAAATACATTGAATGGCTATTGCAAAAAAACTGCCTGTCATAGATGAATGAACTGCAATGACAATCTTAGAAATTTTATTTTTTATTTTGTTATTGTATTACCCATCTTATCCAAATCTGAATGTGCAGCCTTTCACACTTACTACCTTGACCCTTACCCTATAGTTGGACTGATGCAACAAAACACCACTTGAATTAGAAAAAAAAAAAAGTGGAGAATTGTTTGGGAGCATATGATTAACATCTACCAATAGCATTGTACCAAATAGCATTGACTTTTTCTCGTGTTATATCTGAAATCTGAAAATGTTCAGCACACACTGTGTCTGCGCTCCACAACCCCCCTGAAATATCAAACAACAAAGATAACTGGATTTGCTTCCAAATCGTTCAAAATCAAAATGAAGCTCAACATTTCAAAATATAAAAGCATGTCATGGAAGAATTATAAACCAAGTGTCTGACAAAGATATGGAGATAACACAATATAAGACTGTCCTCATAAAATCAATTGTCATTTCGGATTTTTTCTTCCTGCAGGTCATACTTGAGTTTCCATCAAGGAACACGAATGATATTGGTGCGAACCAATTATCACTTATTTCATGCACTACGTGCTTGCCCTGTAATTGCTTTAGGGACCTTATGGCTTCCCCTGAAATCTTAGGGGCAGAAAAGGTTGCTTTAGGTTGTATTGATTTTGTCACAGCCTGGTGGGGTTAGTCAGAGTGCTCTTCTTTACTGCTGGTCAAGAGTGAGCAGAGAGAGGATCTAAGACTCCTCATCTCTCTGCTCGCTCATTACTAATTCTATAGAGAAGCTTCTGAAAACACAGGTCAACCCCTAATAAAAACAGAATCAGACCAAGCTCTTTAGAAATTAGATTTTTCCCTATAAAGTGTTGTGAATATTTAGTATCTGGGTTAGTTACTGAGGATGAAGAGCTGGATGATGGAGTTAATGCAGAATCATGTGTGATGTACACAGCTAGGCTTTGCATTTACTGACATGCCCTTTGCCTGGCAAGTACAGCTCCCACAGCTTTATGCATTCATGATTGGATTCTTCTTCATCCTGCTCACTTTGTTTGCTTAATGTTTTGGTTTTTTTTAAGTGGATAAAGAGGCAGAGGGAGTAAATATTTTTTGTTGTATGGATTTTGGCAAAATGTCTGGGTTCCCAAGGTCCCGACATTCTTGGAAAATGTATGAAATTAGAGAAACTGTTTTCCAGGTCTGGAAATTGTTTGCATTTAACAGAATGTTTTGGAAAAGTTTTGAAAATACAATTCTAAAAATCCCAATGCATGTTTAGCATTATGCAAAATGTGTTCCTAGTATACTGATTTAAAATATAGTATTAGTGTAGTAGTGTAGTGTATAGACTGTTGAAACATACCGTAGGTAGCACTTTTGCAAATGCAAAAGTGTGTGTGTGTATGCATATGCGATAATGTATGGTTTCATTGCTTAATAGGCCCACCCATTTTAAACTACTTAATTAAGTCATGGAAATACGGTAAAATATTGGGAAAAAGTAATGGGAAAGTTTTGAAAATTCATTGGTTAGAATATGCCAGAACCGTTTTTAAAATTTGGTAGCTTTCGGACTAGTACAAGTCACTTTGTAGACTGTCAAAATCATGCAGAAAATATTACTATTACTATTATTTTTTTTTATATCCTCTCTGCCTCCTGCTGCCATTTTTTGCCTTCTACACCCTCAGAATCCATTGGTCACATACACTGAAAGGTGTAATGTGTGTTTCACTGATTTCCATCTATGTGTATGCACTATATATTCTCACTGAGATTGTGTAAGCACTGCTGACTGCGCATACAGCACAGTATTAAGAATATGTACGAGTGTGTTTCTCTGCTGTGCATTTGTCAGCTGTACACATATATAAGTGCAGTGGCTCAGTCATTTGTCTCTGTGGCCGAGGCTGACACGAGCTGGTACGGGCCCTGGCACTGCCAACGTGAAGCACCTCCTCTCCTCCCCCCTCAAAAGCTCTGATTGTTAAAGGGCAGCATCCATCACTGGACCAGTGTTCTTTGGTTTGACACCATTGTTCAGATTCTCCCTTTCTGTCCCCTCTCACCTCGCTTTCTCGCCTCTGATCTCTTTCCATCTCTTTCAGGGGCTCTTCTCTTTTGCAGATGAATGAATTAATCCCAAGATCGCTCGAAATAAGCTACGATATGCACTACATGCCAGTATTTTTTCTTCTGATCTACCAAGTGTGGTCCTGTTATTGATGCAGGCACAATCATTTCCTGCTGTCTGCAGCTTTTCCCAGCTGATTTCATGAAAGCACACACCATGTAACTGGGTATTTTGAGTGTGTGTGTGTTTGTGTGCCATGTTGTAAGAGATTGTGCCTCGGTGTTGCCATGAGTTCAGAAGGCCACGTCATCTGGCCTCGACCATCTGGCAGGACAATCACTGAGTGTGTATGTGTGTTAGCAGCTGGGTCTGTGGCTACAAGAGTCCAAGGAGAGAGGATGATGGGTAACCAGGAGAGTACAAAAGTACTACTCTAGCTACTACATCCCATATGTCAGACAAGATGAAGTGGAATCCTTTTCCCTTGGAAGAAAACAAAGTCAACTTAAAGTGGTATCTTAGTCAGCGTTAAGACATCTTTTATCCAGAAAGATACAGATTGTGTCTAGTTCCAATTGAGAGGGATTTTAGTTCACACCTGGTAATAGGATAGATTGTGTTTTTAGTGTGGCTCTGCTGATTGCTTTTTATCCAATATTGCTTCACTGCTCACACTTTATCTGTGGGACTCATCTGACAGATGCCAAACACAGAAGGATCCACATTCATGCTCAACTAACATAGCTGGCCGATGCCACTGTGTCTAGTTGGTAGCTCGCCTTGGGTCCAAATAGGCCCAGTCTGGGCTGTTTGGCATTGGAAAATCAACAGAATTTTCAACTGTGATGGAAAGATTTCTCACATTTCATACGCAGTGACCAAGTGATCCTGCAGTGGAATGAGGGATGCATTTTCATTAACACTTTCCTACGCACACATATGTGGCCACATGACCATGGCCTGGACCCCTGCCAAATGTTGCCTGAGCAATTGGATCTCAATTACCACATTTATAATTAGCCTTTCCATGTGTTTTGAGTGGATCAGATTGCTATTGAATGAGGGCTGGTTGATGCGCTAAAAAAATATCACAATATTTTTGGACACAACCTCAATATCAGTATTGGTAAAAGACAAATTGATTTGCACTTGCATAGCACCTTTCTTGTCTTCTGACCATCCAAAGCACATTTACACCTTCTGTCTCATTTACTCATTCACACAGTCTATCATAGAAGGTGCCGCCTGCTACTCAGTTACACATTCACATGCACTCACACCCATTGGGAGCAATTTGGGGTTCATTATCTTGCTTATCTAGAATACTTCGACATTCTTTGACTTCTTCCAATTAGTGGACGATCTTCCAATTAATGGCTTAAACTCCTGAACCACAGCCACCCCTGTTGCAACGATATTGAAGAGTTGACTCTTGGTGCGTCTTAGAAAATATTTACTAGGGGTGTAAAGATACATCCATCTAGACTGAGTTATTGATTCAATTATCAATGATCAAATATCATTGGTGCAAAGTTAAAACGTCAATGCAAATCGCCATCTTAAAGATACTCCTTTTATTTTGAAATTAACATGGCAAGTCTGTGTCACCACTTCAGCCAAGCACACTTCCGACCTAAACATTCAAACAGCGCAAGTGACCTACAAGCAGGCAGCCAATGGGAAGCAACAAAGAAAAAGACTGAGGTTATATACTGATATTATGTCACAACCTAAATTGAATCCAGTTAAAATCATATTTTCATCCAGCAAATAATTGCATTGTTGCCCAAAAAATCTATATAATATGGTAAAGTGATGACACTGATTTACACCCCTAAAAATTACACAACAAAATTTTCAATAAGTGATCATCAGTGAGGTGGATATAATGATTAATTGAGTAAAGACAAATAGTAGAACAGCTAGAATTCTGGTAAGTTCAGAAAATGACATCACTTGACTGTAATGCATTGTTTAAAACCAGGAAAAGACAACACATCTAAGATGATATTTAGTCTAATATCATAATATTGAATATCAGTATCAAAAATTTTAGAGTTAGGCTTAACAAGAATTATATTTTGCGTGGGAAAAAAAAAACTTATGCAATCAGATGTATGATCTGGTGCATTCGTGTTTCTTTGTGTCATCTGGATTTTATCCAGACCTGTGACACTTGAGATGACATGTTAAGTCATGATAAGTGCTTCCTGGAAGCATTGATCCCATTAATGTGTCATTTTTTTCAGTGCACCTGTTACAAATCTGTCTGCTTGTGATCAGATTGCCCAAGATTCATTTCAGTGCCAATGTGACCAGCCCTGCAGTATGAGAATCCACCTCAATCCATCCTCTACCAGCTAATAAAGCTGTTCCACAGTAGTCTTTAATTGATATGTGCCTCGGTGCAACAGAAACATTTTGTGTCACCTAGTGGGTGAAAATACTGAATAGTTGCTACATCTTGGTCACAGCCATGCAGGCTTAATACCACCCTTATTTATAGAAACTTCATAACATGCTGTTACATTTATCAACCAATCCTGACCCTTTTTTTTGCCTGACAGAGCAGAACGTTTCAGTTTGTTTTGTGACCTAAAGCTCTCGGGATGATACGTTTTTCGTGTCAGTGATCATGCAGAAGAAATCAAAGAGTAATGTCTCAGTTTAAGCCTTTGACACAAGCTTCCAGCCAGTTTACGTCATGTCCACAGTCCCCGTCGAAGTGTATGTATAAATGTGTTTTGGCCTCTCATGTCTCCATGGGTGAGGAAACGTCCCTCAGCACTGCGCTGATGGCATCAACCCATGTTGAGCCCTATTCTTCGTCTGTGCTGTCCTACGAGAGACATCCATTCATACCCGCTGCCAATGAAAACCTCATCCTCCACAAACATGTCTGTCATGGCAGAGATTTATGTCAATACACTAGGCTGAACTCAACACATTCAACATTAAGATTCATGAATGAGCATGTAGAAAAAATAAAATTCACTTCAAACCTCAGTATGTCTTAGCTCTGTCTTAGCTGAAGTCACAGTGAAGTTGCAGCAAAGTGTAGACAGTGTTGTACTGATATTATGATAAGTTATTGATTAGACAGGCAAAGAAATGTGATCAACAGCTGTTTTCGGAATTGTTTAAGTAAATTGTCAAGCAATAATATCAACCATTCATTTGGCCTCTTAAATGTGAAATTTGGCTGTCTTTCTCTGTTTTTTTATCATTGCAAAGTCCTTGTGGTCTAGTCATCTATCCCATTCTCCTTAATGCGATACTCAAGAACACCTTGAAGGAATTTCTTTAAATGTGGCACAAACTTGATCTCAATAATAAACTGATTTGACTTTGGTGGTCAAAGGTCAAATGACAAGGTCGCTGTTATCCTGTTTCTATCTCGTTCTTGTGAATGCAATATCTCAAGAATGCCTAGATGGAATTTGTTTAAATTCTGCCCAAACATTCACTTGGACTTAATAATGAATTGATTCATTTAGTGGTCAAAGATTAACTTAACCGTGACCTTGCATTTGTCTATTTCTTTTGATCACAATATATCAAGAACACCTTGAGAGAATTCCCTAGAATTTGGAAAAAAATGTCCAGTTGGACTCAGCAATGAACTGATAAGGTTTTGGTGATCAAAGGTCAAGATGGCTGCCAAAGGTAAAGGTCTCTCTGAACTCACAAAACATGCTTTTAGCCATAACTCAAGAATCCATATGCTAATTATTACAAAATTTTACACAAATGTCTAATAGGATAAATTGTGTAGTGTCAGTTTTATCACCTTCCTCCTACAGTCAGTTCTGAACTTCATATAACAGAAGCGGTTATTTTCAGTTTATGTACCATAGGGAAAAGACAGTACTTTGAGGAAAGAGAACTTCACGCAACAAATCAACAAGATCCTATCTCTATTATCTACCATGCTGGGTATGTCATATTACATCAGTTGCAGTCCCTTTGGTTACTGTCTTTCAAGTAATTGAACACCAGGATGCTGTTGCAATTTTATGCATGATTAAAATTTGATAAGGATTTGAGGGACAGTGAACCACCATGATGTCACCTATTTGTTTTTGGACTCCCATTTTGAAGCCTCGAATTTGAAGTTTTTGCCATTGCCATTTTGGATTCTTAAACTAGAAGTGACCATATCTTGACGAGTGTTTGGAGCTGTGGAGGAGTGAGGGGTGCACAGTTGTCATAAATGGGTGAATTAGCTATAGAGACTTGAGTGTCTATAGATATTGACCAAAGACTGTATAAATAACAGATGTAGTTACCGTGACATCACCCATTTGCTTGTGGACCTTGCTTGTTGAAGCCTCGAGTTCAGCATTTCAGCTGTCGCTGGTTCTTTGGAGCCATTTTTGGTACCAGGATGTAAACAGGTTTATTTCTGCTGTAAAGTTTGTCATTTTAACATGTGGTACTTTGGGGTTCGACTTGCTTTTGAAGCCAGCCTCAAGTGGCCATTCGATGACTTATGGTTTTTGGCACCTGTTGCATTCATTTTTCAGCCCCTGAGGTTTGCGCTTGCTGTGAACATACTCATTAGAATTGCACTCTTATCACATTTGCTCATGTAGCTGAAACTCCTATCTAAAGCCTCTTAATAATAAGACACATTTGGCTCCAATTTGTTAGCTTCACTGTGCTATTTTGATCAAGTTAATGAAAACATATTTTAATAATGTAGGTTTGGATTGCAGACACTGAAAACAGCTGATCACAATACTGTACAAGAAGCAAATGACTTAGTCTGTTTCCATTTAATGGACTGCTATTGGCAACCAGAGAATATCAACAACATCAACAGTTATCTGATCCAGTGTGCTGTGGGTGATAAGGAATACGAATCTGTCTTATCTTCTCTTTACAGATGAGGAAGTAATCTAATCTAAATATCTCTAAAAAAGGATGTAATAGTAACAGTAATACAACAAACACAACTACTGTGTCATTTGTGTATACAGCTTGAAAACAATCCAGTTTGTATCACCAAGTTGTCCACCATCCTTTTTTTTAGGCACTTAAAAATGGGAGGATTTAGTTTTTCCACAAAAGCAGCTGGAGAGTGAGTTTGGATTAGCCAGAAATGTGAGATCCGTAATCACTGAGTCATCAGCATCGATTAACAATCCCATTAATGCACCACAAATGTATTATGGTTAGTTTGTGCGCTGAGATGCTAAAATCCAGACTAAGTGCACCTTTCAGTAAGAACACAAAAGCAGCAGATTTATAAATTACTCATCTGCACACAACCTTAAACATAGTGGACATGAAGTCATAGTTATACTGCAGTGTTACGGACTGTGCAGGGCTGTTTAAAGTTCAACCATGTCAGGATGCTTCTCTCACTGTGATTTGTATTTTATTGGTATTCTAATGGCAGATGGTAGCACCGCTGGGCTTGAAAAAGCGAGCCACAGGTGATGTACGATGGAAATGAGGACTCGTGGGCAGGCCGCTTAAGGACGGAAAAACAGCTCCTTTATTTATTACACTGTTTGTGGTAAAATGACAGCTACAGAGTTTCTCCTGAGAGGGAAAAAACAGGGTAATATAACATATTTACTGTTAGTAAATGATTTTACGAGGCTACGCAGTGGTTGAGGATATTTGTGCAGTGACAACTTAAACAAACAACTTGGATTGTTTTGCTTTTCTGTCGCATCTCTGGAAATGTCGCAGATGCATAAAACACATTGAACATGTACAGTGTCTCTTTAATGAGGCTCACTGTTGGCTGCTGAGATCACAAGCTGGCTTTTGCTCAAATGACTGGCAGGTCATGCTGTTTGTTAATGAGCTCCAGGGAGAAAGTTGAAAACACAACAGTGAGTCTGTCTTTTCTTACTTTTACAGGCCAAAAAAAGTTAAAAAAAATAGAATAAAAATAAAACTACTACCTGCTGATGGTGTGCAAAAACTCTACAGAAAGACTGTTATTGAGAAACCACTGGAGCCACTCACTGTTGTTATCTTAACTTTAGGAGTTTTAAAACTCAGGGGTGAGTATGCAGAACTTTTACTACGGTTATAAAGACAAACATCATCGGTTTAGGTTGCAGATGTATGATGTGGTAGGGTTATAACCATTCATTTATTATCTGCAAGCAGAATATACTGTATATAGATTAAATCACCTAATACAGGGCCTAAGTTCACAAGTGCAAGTTCTGCCCAGAAACTTGAAGCCATACGCTGTTGGTATGCAAGCCAATCATACTACTGCAAGTGAAAGGTGGAGGACCCGCCTACACGTTCTCAGCTACAACAGCAATGAAAACAAAGTTGTGCATAAATGAGGACAGTGTGTAGGCTTTGCTTCACCATTGTGGATATGAATTTAAACACATCCAATAAGCTAACACATGTCTGAAGACATCAGCCTGATGTGCTTCTGATGATAAATGTTTGGGTGCTTTAAATGTTTTAATATAGCCAAGGTGGAGCTAATTGAAACACTAGTTTTACGTTTCGTCATTCTATGTATTTTGGTATGAATGAGTTCACAGAATAAAAGCTGCATTTCATTTTTATAGTCTGTTGCTCCCTGTTGCTTTTTGGGAATGTGTTCTTTCAGTGTAAAACTGAAATGCTTGAAATATTCTTTATTTTTATAATGCAAATATTTTACTGAAATTGCCAATGGGCAAAGTGTGACTTCAGTCCTCAGCAAGAGGACTGTACCTGTCTTTGACACTTGCACTACTATCTGTTCAAAACTAATAAAAAACCAAATTGTCCTTATGAGTTTGGTTTTTTTTTGCTTTTTTCTGATATACCAAACTCACACAGAACTTAGGCTCCCTAAACCTGGGTTTGAACAGTGACTTCTGTGTAGCTACACCCTTATAATGCTGTGCATAATAACTTTAACGCACTGGAGAAAGATAATTGATTGTTGAGTCTCATTCCCAAGTCATCAAATACTGAATACAGACATAGTGAGACCCAACCACCAACCCAAAGCATCATTATTTGAGACCCTCGGAATGAGACTCGACAATAAACTATATTTCTCCAAAGTTACATACAACACTTTTAAAGCCACTATATTTAATTCCCTTCAAGAGTGCAGTTTGGGGTGCATATTGCTGTCCAGACCTGACCTGAGAGAGGAGTAACTCAGCCCAGCCTGAGCCCAACAGGCCATAAATGATAAACCCCAGCACTGAAAACTGGGCTCAGGTCAGTTATTCACACTCTACTACTTTACCCCATATAACTTACTCAAGCACATAGAGGTTAATGGGCTGAAATCAACTCATAGATTGCATCAGTGTGTTGAGATGTTTCATTTTTGTGATTAGAATAATTTGTAAGATAATCACATTTTTTTAATCATAGTGACTTGAATTTCAGTTTCTTCATCTTTGACCAAAACCTCACATTTTATTTATCCTTTGATAGTTTTGCTTAAAGTCTTTATAGAAAATGGCTTTGAATGGAATGTTTAATTTGTCTTTAAGCAGCTGTCTACGAGAATTTTATTAGTTTACAAAGAGGACTTTTATGGTCTCATAATGGACAATAAAATGGCTTTTTCACTTTGACAAGAATGAAATTATGAGGAAGCTTTCTTTAAATACTTTACAGCAGTACAACGCATGTGACCAAGCTGCAGCACTGAAGGTAGTGGGATTATGGATGTTCTTCAAAGACCACTCTGATAGTGGGAGAATGGCACCATCAGATAACATTATTAAAGCCTTTTTACTGTCACGTCTTACATTACAAAATGTTAAAAAGGACTTAAGGGCTTTTTAAGGATGATTTTTAGTATGCTTTGATACAAGGCCAAGGAAAATAGTTCTCATTCTTTTGTAAAACAAGTGATAAGATTTTGTTCAGTCTAACATCAAAAACATTCAATTAACATGTTTATCTGTCTCTGTCTGCAGAAAAAAAAAAAATTATAAATGCATTGAAAACTGAAAAATACTGCAGGTATCCAACTGGCGGGCGAGAGATAAATATCATCATCACTAAGACTTCTTTCTGGATCATGGCCTATGATAAAAGAGAAACAACCAAGTCATAAACATTGTTTTGACAAAGTCATAGTAACCTTTTAAGTGGAGCAGTGATGTATGTATGACAAATATCTCTCTCTCCTCTGGGCTCACTTCCTCAAAGAACAGAAGTTGGTCGCATTCTCTTCAAAAACAGTCATATTTGCATCTTTTCTTCATCTATGTTCACATTTGATACATGAGTTGCAAATCTGCCAGAAGGAAATCACGCTGAGGAATTCATTGGAGCAAATAATGAGAGACGATTATGCTGGTGTTGCTGCTACAGATACATTTTTTGTGAGTAATTCCATCTAAAATTGTAAGAATTCATAGAGTAAACTTCTGCACAGCACACGGTGTTGAACTAGCATTTGCTTTGCACCCGGAGACCGCAGCCTCCATAGCTCTCCGGCCTCCGAATCAGATAAGTGTCACCGTGCATTGGGTTGAAAATCCATACTTATAGGAGTTATTTTAGTGACACTGGGCCCATTGTTTTCTCTGTAATAACTATGCAGCTGTGACAACAGGCCACTGTTTCAGCCAATATTAGCATGCAGATTCTCTGGTGTAGTGCTACACCATTTCTGCACAGTACAGTGTGGATATTGTTTCCGAGGCAGGAATGCACTGGATGTCCTCCGCTGTGGGAGCGGGCTCACTTAATGGATAGCTGTCAAAGTGGATGTTAGAGAAGCAGCTGTATATCCATCTCACTGGAACTAATATGCAGGAACATAGCTTTTGCATGGATTAACTGCAAAATGGGCTATGATAATGTAGGGAGATGCAACTGTTGCAAAGGTGGTGCAGCATTAAAATGTCAAGGAGATTTCTGCTTAATTCAGTGTTGTTTTAATTGCAAAATTGTGTAAAACCACTATAAATTGCATTACTGTAAGAAATTAATTTGTGCAAGTATTCTAATGTATTGTGCGCCAGTCAAGTTAAGTTGCACCTGCAACATTATTGTTTTGACTAAAAAAAATCTGCACCCAGGAAAAATAAAAGGTGGTAAAAGTGCCCTCAGAGACAAAACTGCACTAACCCTAACCCAAACCTTAATGTCTTCAATCTCATCTTCAGTTCTACCTTTTTGTCTTAGGCAGGTAAGGTTTGTCCAAGATAAAAAATTTAAAATCTGCTGGTCTGCAGCAGGAAGGGCACGGCCTCGTCAAAAGAGCCCATTGTGCTGCTGCGGTTTTGTTGTGTGCCATGCAGGCCCAAGCCCATAGATGACCCTTGTTGTTTCTGCGCAGGCCTGGGTGAGGCAGATGCGAACCAGAACAATGGCTGCATCTCGGAGAAGCCGGCGGTGACTGACTCCACGGGCGCTGAGGGCCCCCGCCATCCCTGGACCCCCGCCAGCACAGCTGACCCTGACGCCGCCACACCACGCCCCCACCTGGCCCGCCTCTTCTCCCGAGATGCCCCGGGCCGAGAGGACAACACCTTCAAAGACCGACCCTCCGAATCGGACGAGTTGCAGACCATCCAGGAGCACAGCGGAGCGGCTTCAGAGTGCGGGTCGGAGAGCCCCGAACAGGACCTAGAATAGGCTAGCTTTTTTTTTGTCCCTCCCTCCCTCTCTTTTCTCTTTTTCCCTCCTCTCGTTTTTTCGCTCTCTCATTTAAGAGAGAGACAAGAAACCCCACAGTTGACAAATATACTACCAACCACTACTACAAGCATGGCATCTGCAAGCAGCTCTGCACAGGCTGCCTTCGGGCTGGGCCGGAGGAAGAAGAACCCCGGCCTCCTGGATCAGATTGGAAAGTTCTTTGGAGGAGACAAGAAGAGGAAGAGCAAGGTGAGGAAGCAGGGAAAGTCGAGGTGAAACTCGACCCCTCTTATGTCTCCGTTCACTCTGCTGATTCTCTCCCAGAACCACTTTTTAACTTCTTTAACAGTTCTTGTAAGAATTTGTTGCAACATATTTGTCATATAGATTTGTCTTGGTTTTACTGTTGTTCTATGGTGAACCGAAGTCTGACATTGTCCTGTGATTCACATCAAGTGGTTATGACTCGACACTGGATAATGACTTTGGGTGGGGTTTGTTTTATTTTTTATTACAAAGAGCTGTGATTTTTGACTCACATAAGGATACATTTCTATATTTTATCTGTTCTCCTTTCTTTTATTTGAATGGTACTGACATTAGTAGCATTTTTCTCTTCAAAGTTAATATATCTGTTGTAGATGTGATATGGTGGAATTGTTTGCTGCCGTTGTTCATTAGAACATAAAACTGCAGTAAAGACCAGCCGTGTTTCAGTTCAGGTATTTCCCTAAATGATGATGATAATGATGTAAGCGATGGAGAAATTTGGGTCGTACCATTTAGATATAAAGATGGTACACTTATGGATTTGTTGAGGCATTAGAGTTCTTTGTAGAGAGTTAGTCTCTTTGATGTCTCTGTCTCTGGGGTCATGTTTTAGCATTGGTGCCACGGGGAGGTACTTTACTATTGTTTGCACGGTACAGCAGTCAGCTAAGTCACTTTCAAAGTTAATGATCACATTATGCTATAAATGATCAAAGAGATATACGTTGTATATTTACATATAATGAGATTAGAGTAGGAGCATATTATTGTCTCCTGTATGGGAATATATACAAAAGTCTGCTGTCTATAAAGTCACAACAGGCTTATCTTATCCTGCAGGCAAGTGATTATGATTATGAGGCATTTGAGCCTGCATTGCTTTTTAATTACTTTGGGCTTTGGTGTTGTCAGGGTAGCATAATTTTGACCATTGGTGAATATGAAAACCTTGCTGATTAGATCTACTTTTCCAAAAAGGAAAGTTTCTCTCCTTGCTGTGGTAATTAAAGTTCCATTTCTACTTCTGGCACCAGTTTTTCCATTAGTTTAGAGAGACTGGGATGCACTTCCAGTCATGGTGGGCTGCTTGGCACAGCTGCAACAGCCATTTAGGACCACAGCTCTGGTGGTTCCACTTCTCTTTCACTCAATGGGCCGTGCACTCTGTGATGCCCTCTGGAGGTGGAATGTCGGCTCCGGCACCAAATGGGGTGGATATATTGAGATCACAACTGCTCCTAAGTGTTGGTTATCCTGACAACACGACTGCAAAATGCTGAAGCTACAACCCAAAGCCTTGTGTAATGCTAACATAGAGGGGAAATGAAACTGTATGATCCATCCTGCTCATTTTGACTGTTGTCTTAAAACATGGCCATTACAGATGACGGTTTGAAAGGAGGTCCACGTCACAGGGAGCTAAATCCTGTGGACAAAACTATCCTTTTGATTTTCAGCTTTTCTAACCCTGCAGGGTGCTAATCAGCAGGTTTGACAAGGTAATTGCAGAAAAATCACTTAACAGCATGAATATATGCATTCCTCCCACGCTTTAGTCAACTATGAAAAGGTGTTCACCGTCAGAAAAAAAAAAGATTTTATTTATAAACTGTATGCTTAAAACAATCTTTGCTTTAGCCTGTACAGCTGATCAAATATTATTTTGCTTTTGTAAAATGTTACTCATGAAATATTCAGGGAAAGATGTCAATAGAACAAAATTGTGAAGCTTTCATTCCACATTAGGCTAGTGACTCATTTGCTGAAAATTTTGTTTTACTTTATGCCATAAAATTTGTACATTGCTCTCCACATTGATGACAGGTTTACTTAAAAAAGTTGTACAAATATATATATATTTATGTATTCACCAAGGGTTTGCCTTCAAATGATGAGCGTCCGTGTCTCAAGTGAACGACCGACAGGTTCGCCCCACCTTCGTTGCCTCTAGCAAAAGATCAACCTGCACTAACTTTCTGCTGCCAACTTATTTTTCCAGCAAGAGTTCAGCATGAAGACAGATATTTTTGTGCGTAGTTTCTGATCTACCCTGCCTGTCTGTGCAAACAGATTCTCCACAGACTCTCTTAATGAATACTTTGACTTCTAGGCTGCAGTACTTTTGGGCAAAATTTGTGTCAGTGTTTTCTGTCAGATCTAAATATGCATGCTGATTTTAGTAACTAATTGTTTAAATATGTGGCAGGTGTGGAGGCTTTCACAAACTAATTCATTGTCCTTTGTCTGATATATTTGCAAACTTTTTAATCCAAGCCCAAGTCTGAGCTTTGAGAAAGGTTAAGCCGGCACAAGAGAGATAAGTTTTGAGATGATGCCAAAAACTCCAGTCTCTAGACTCAGAAAATCTGCATTTGAATGGATGCTGAAACGGATGTTTGATCATTTCAAATTACAGGGATAATGTTGTGCTAATTGGAGGGAAAATTAACTTTGCATGAACATCAGCTATTCGAGCAGAAATGTAGACTCATAAAGACGAGAGAATATTTTTAATTTGCATAGTAATTTGTTGAAAGGCAGACTGAATAAGTCATTTAATGCAACGCAGCAGTGATTATGTATGAATCATGCTTTAGCAGAACAGTCAAAACCAAAAGTCATGTGATGCTGTTCTCTAACCCCAGTGTCTTGGATGAAGAGGGGGTGTCAGCGGTCCACCCTTCCCTCACATCAGTCTGCTCACCTCAGGTTCACGTGTCTTTGACCCAGTGAGAGTTTGAACCAGCAGCGGATCGGTGCTGATCCCTGTTTTGTAACGCCTTCAACTTTGCAGTGGATAACCGTTTGTATCTGTTGTGAACTGTTGTGACCGGTGACCTGTTCCTAACCTGATCCTGTTATAAGCTTTTTGGATTATTGCTTAATTAAAAACTCTTTAACAACACCCTCAGCGCACTCTTTGTTTTGTTTAATGTCTCTCCTTTTTGGTTCTTCTTCTGTTGTAAAAGTTCCATAAATTGTTTTAACTGCTCTGCTAACAGCTGGTAACACCCATTTGTTATTGCTCTAATTGCGAAGTGGTGTTGCAGTCCATCTTTCTGAGATTGGCCCCAAGCGACAACTAAAAGAGACCCAACATAGGATAGCATTTATTCAGCGAGCTTGGTGCAGTCTCAAGCCTTTAAAGATTATAGACTTTAAGACAAATTAATATATTCCAGAGTTCTTTCAACCAATCACATCAACATACTGCAAAACAAAAAGGATTATCTGGTCTAATGGAAAGCAGACCTACTGTTTATCACTGATAGTTCTAAGTAATGGATG
The DNA here is from genome assembly GCF_008729295.1 of Plectropomus leopardus. NCBI lineage: Eukaryota > Metazoa > Chordata > Actinopteri > Perciformes > Serranidae > Plectropomus > Plectropomus leopardus. Next base: position 9,576,140 of record NC_056469.1, read on the forward strand.
ACTTGCTTGAGTTGTTTGTGTGAGCCTAAAGATTAAATGGCAAGAAAGGAATATCAAACACCTTTCACTCTTTCACTCACAGTCTTCTAAAAGGGCAAAGCTTTGTAATCAACGTGAGCCGATTGTTCATGTTTCCTGAAGACATGCGGGAATGGAAATTCATTTATTTAGACTCAGATCATAGAGCGATATCACCACATTTGAACAGCAGCATGTTCGTGATTACTTCTCCAACAAAAGGCAACAGAGTTCAGCTCTGAAATTCAGTCAATATATACTCCTTTACTTTTCGCTTTAATATGTAAAAATGTGTATTTGTATTCACGGTTTCTTGGTAGAATGGACAAAGAAAAACCCTGGCACAGGACATTATTTCACAATAAAAACAAATACTGTCTAGAATTTTGGATAGACTTGCTATTGAATGTATTTTGAAAACGACCTGCAAATGACTGATACTGCAAAATTAACAACAGGCCTGCATTATCAGTCAAGAAGACAAATGCAAATTCTGTGCATGCACTCTTGCAAATATTGCTCATGCATTTTATTTGAAGGGTTGGGTTAAGTGCTGTGTAGAAAATGCATTTAACCTAATTATACTTTAGGGAGTGTAAATAAATTATTTAGGATGGAGGATGGGTGAACATCATGTTTATTTATCTACTTTTTAAAGCAAGACACTCCCCAGTAATATAGGTGTTAAATTTCTTTCCCTTGACAAAGAAAAAAATCCAATAGCCTCCCCACAAAATTTCTAAGTATGTAGTACCTTAAAATAATACAAATAATTTTGCTGTCCAATAAATTCAAACCTTAAAAACAACTGAAGTGGATTTATCAACTGTAGGGCCACTGTACTATTGCAAAAAGAGAATTACCCTCCCTTCACCCCCTTCATTTTCCTACAGTCCCTAAGTAGTCCCTTTTCTGGCAGCATGCACAGATAATGGCTTGATTAGCCTCCTTTTGTTTGGTACTTGATCTTCTGAGGCTCAAGACCTGATTGCCTTCCGAGGGGAATAGCGAGCTGCAGCTGCTATGTTTGTGTATCTCCATCGTCAGACCAAGTATTGTGTTTGCCTGCCAGATTGATTGGCCTATTGCTCCCTCTGTTCATGAATCTGAAAGTGTGTAACAAGTAAAAAAAAGAAAGAAGCAGCCTCAGGAGTTGAATGCAGTTATTCCCCCTTTCTTCTGGTTGTGTAAGGACACACAATAGGGGTCAGATGGGGTAATTGTGATGAAATGAATGAGTGCTGTTTCCTCTCATTCACGGCTGCAGGGTAGATACCTGATTTCTTGGAAATACGTTGCAGGTATCTCAACACGATTCTTCATGAATGTTACATGCAAGTTTCTGATGTGTTCAGAGTGAAGCTTGTTGAAATTATTATTTTTTTATGTCAATCTATGAAGACTTATGAGGAAGAATTTCCAAACCTTTCCCTCTACTCAGGATGAATTATTAAGCATCATCCATAATGACACAGGCCGTGAACTCAACCTCAGAGGAGGTAGTTGTGTTTGTTAACCTGTACTTAGTGATAAGCTACAGGGTACAAATACCATGTAGCTCAATCTGTGTCCTGAATCCTGATTTCTCACTTTCTTCACTTTGCCTACCTCATATTATGCCTGTGGGGCATAATTTTCTTTGCTACTTCTTTCCAAAGTCCAAAGTTATTGTTATCTGTGAGCAGTCAAACCACAACTGTGTCATCAACAAAAATGATGATGGTGTTGGAGCCAGAAATAGCTATACAGTTGTTAGTGTACAGTGCAGCAGTGGGCTCAAAACACAGCCCTGGGGTGCTCCAGTAATAAGGATGAGCATATAAGAGGTGTTTCGGCCCTCTCTCACCACCTGGAGTCTGCATTACAAGAAGTAAAGGATCCACATGCACAGTGAGGTGTTAAATGCCAGCTGCCTGAGCTTTGTTATGAGCCTGAAGGGAATTATAGTGTTAAACACTGAGCTGTAGTCAGGGAACAGCAATCTTGCTTTCTTGTCCAGGTGAGAAAGGGAGGATGTGGATGTGTGCATGTCTTATGGTTGTGACTATAGGCAAACTGTAGTGGGTCCACTGTGCTGGTTAGTAAGAAACTAATATAATCCTTACCAACTGTTAAAAGCAATTCATCAATACAGAGATGAGTGCCACTGGGCAGGCATGGTGGTCTTGTTTTCTTGGGGACAGGAATAATGGTGGACTTCTTGAAGCACTCAGGTATGACAGACTCAACCTGGGACACTGAGCTTAAAGGTGCTGGTAACCTGACTTTTAGATATTCAAATGACTGGATGGACTACCAATATTTTAGATATTCATGGTCCCCATAGGATGAATCAAAAGTTTGACATTTGTTATTTGTTTTGTTTGACATTGTTTGACATTTTTAATTGAAATTTCTCAAAAACTGTTGTATGGATGCCATGAAAGTTGTTGCATTTATGTACCCCACAGTATCAATTGTAATAACTTAAATAATCCCCTTACTTTTCCTGTTATGCACCATCAGGTCAATTTTTTATTTGTCTAGAACACTGGTTCATGACAACTTAACTGCAATCAATGACATTTCATCACCCTCAGCAGTAATTTGTGTTTATTGCTAAAAAGAAATGCAAGAATGCTAACATGGTCAACACCGTGCCATTATACCTGCTGAACATCAGTAGGTTAGACTCATTGTTGTAAGCATGTGGCCATGCTAGCGTAAGCATGTAGCTCAATATGCTGCTGTCTTTAACTACCATGTAAAAGAGATGTTAGCATGGCTGTACAGTGATATTGATAGTCTTTTCGGACTCTTGTCAAAAAACTAAACAAAACAAGCAAACACAGATTAAATAAATAATAATTTTATCTCCCTGAATGCTTAACTACTACTTTAAATAAAGTTTTATGTCCTTTTTTTCTAGTCTGGATCCTAAAATACACAAACTATAACTTAACCTATCGCCACTTTGGAAAATCCAGGAATTCATTTTTTTCTTTCTTCTGCATTTATATTTCTTGAAATAATCATTAAAAGAAGAAGTTTAAAGTTGGCACAAACAGTGGGACTGAAGAAAATGAAAAGTGTACCAACTACAGAAAATCAAATTTCAACAAATCCAAAGGAAAGGTGTCACAATATTGGACATACTGATTATATATGCTATACGAATTGCACACTGGTAAATGAGCTGTGTCCCTCTGCATTTTCTTTTCTCTCTCTCAAACACACACACACACACCTTTGAACTGCTTCATAAATCAAAAAGGGATCACTGATTGCAACCTCCACACTTCAGTCGTGTCTTTTCAAAGACACGACTGAAGTTCAAGAAGAAAGTTCAAGAAGAAGTTTGAAATGCTGAACAGTGGAGGCATAATGTCCTCATCGTTTATCAAAACAACTTCTAATTTAGAAAACTTCTTTTAATAAGTGGGAGAATGTCTAAGTGTCACAGCTCAAGATTTTAAAGTCTCCATCATCATTAACAGCATGCCAGGAGCTAATGGAAATCTCATTTGCATTTGGATGCATGCAATGATCCATTCTCACGAGAGCAGTAAAGAAATTTACTGTCATTTTTTATCCTCCTCAAATGTAAAATAAAGACAAAGTTTTTTAAAGCAGGGGTAGAGATGAGAAGAGAAAACAACCAAATACAGAGCAGAGACTCATTTACATCAAAGGGACAGCTGCCTGAACTTGAGATTGTACCAGCAGAATTCATACAGCTTTATTTGTAGTCCCATTTCCTTTCCCATCTCTTTCCTTTTCTTGTCTCCTTTCTCCAAACAATGGCACCACAGCTGCCACTAAGGCGACTCTATTTTCTCCCCTCTCTTTCATTACCATGATTTACATCATGGCAGAAACAGACATGCAAGAACACACACAAAGACATACACTTATTCAGGAGGACATCATTAAGGGGTCACTATTTGAGCACAGAGCTGGAAAACACATGATGACATCAACAACAGAGAGGTTGGATGTACTCCTTTTCAAATGGTTGGAATTGTGATTTTAATACACACTGTACATTTGATGGATTAGGATTTTTTCCCCCCTAAATGGAACAAAAATTCATTCTATAAAAGCCATGATTGTCCGTCTAGATGTCCATTTGGGTGGATTGTGCCCTGGGCGGAAACTTTCCTTTTTCTGTGTCTTTCCTAGACTGTATTGATCTAATTGTTAGTTGGTCCATTTTCCAAATCCCCCCATAAAAGACAGTTCAGGTGAGGTATAATCAAACACCACATCATATTGTGCAAATGGTGGTGGTGGTAAAAGTTCCCCCTCTTTTGGTTACCTTGAGGTTCTTTGATGTGTGATAATGGATGTGAATCATCAACAGCTCGCCCTCCCCCTCCATCCATCTGACACACACTGATGTGAACACACACATTTCCCGGTAACATTAATGGGGTCAGTGAAAGGGATGAATGAGGTAACATTAACTGAAAAGACTGGACATACTGAGTAGGTGGGAGTGAGGTTGTTTTTTTTTTCCTGCCGTGGGCTGCAGGTTGTTGATGGTGGTTGGTATTAGAAAAATTATACTTTTCACCTTTAATGCATTTGTGCTGTTTGCATAATTTAAAGTGGGAACAGAAAACTTTTCAACTCCCCCAGTCATGCTATGACTGTTAGTGCCAAAGTCATAAATTGGCATGTCCATGCACAGCATTTGGTTTGTTATCTTCCATAAATGCACATACAACACTTCATATGATAGCTTAGAAACAACAACAAAGCTCCACACAAATTATGTAAATTTCCATAGGTTAGGTGTAGGCAAGTAAAGTTACTTATGTTAGGGTTACCAAAGGAAACATGGTAACGGTGTACCTTAAAAAACACCATTTCATAACATTTCACAACACCTGTCTCCAACACTTCTTCTTGAATCTTTACTAGGGTTGCAAAGGGGTTGAAAATTCAGGTAAATTTCCAGAAACATTACATGGGAAGTTAAGCTGGGGAATTTTGGGAACTTCCCATTGGAATTATTGGAATTTATGGGAATTACAAAACTGAAGGTTGGCTAGTTCGGGAAAATATATTTTAGCATAATCTTGACTAAAAAAAACAGATTTCATGCATAACACTAATATCTATGCTATTCTTCAATCACATGCACATAGCACACTGCTTACTGCCGGGGTACTAATGCCATGCCCCCTGCATGCACTATCCATTCCTCCATCACATGCACAGATGATTTCTAGAACACTGGACTACTGAGGTCACAGTTTTGAGCCTTAAAGAATTTTTTTGCACTTTGCAATATGGTGCTGCATTTTTGTGGCATTCTTCTCATATGTCTTTTCACAATAAAGTATTTAAACATATACAAAGACGTTCCTTGAACATTAGCTTGTGTTAAATGCCTCCACACATTGGATGGCGCACATGGCATTTTTCTGTTGAATAAGGTAACAACAGCTTGTAAAAATACTGGCATGAACAGATATATAAATAGTTAGACCAGTCAAACACATGGAATGGTCTTCAAAGTATTTTACAATTGATGTACAGAAAAACATCTTGCAGGAGGCAGAAAAAGCAGCATCACATTTGAGGTTGCAAACATCATAATAAGATAGCATCTTAAATGGTCAATGAAATGGTATTAGCTATACCTTACATGTAGCATCTAACTTATCAGCTAGCTATCTACTGTATGAATACATTGTCATCAAATATATTTACCCCATAATATCATCAAAACTTACTTCACTATGTAGTCAACTTGCTCAAAGGTGTGCCTTCCATAGTCTTATGCTCTGGGCTCAAAAATTTGGCCTCAGTAGTCCAGGGTTCTAGAAATCATCTGTCCATGTGATAGAGGAATGCACAGAGCATGTAAGGGGCATGGCTTCAATACCCCTACAGTAAGCAGTGGGTTATGTGCATGTGATTGAATAGCATAGATATTCTCAAGTGTACTTGCATGAAATCTGGTTGTTTTAGTAAAGATTATGCTAAAATATATTTTCCCCAGCTGTATTTGAATTCCCTGTTCAGGGCCAACCTTAAATTTTGTAAATTCTGCCACTGTCCCAAAGCAACTTATCCTCATGAAACAGTTTGTATGATATCTTATAGGAGGGTTTGTCATACCTAACGAATTAGTGCCCCAGAAATTACATTATGTACTTAATATAAAGTTGTGTATGTTAGGTTTGGGAGAAGAAAAAATTTACCTTAAAATAACTCAAAGTCAACTTGGTTTTACATGGCTCCGAATATCAATCCTCTGGAGGAAAGTCCTGTGTTTGCTTGACTTATCCACCACCCCAACCTGCTTCCTTACACAGAGTTATGTTTTTTGTACTACTTCCTTCTCCTTTCTTCTTCTTCTTTCTGTGGGCACATTTGCCACGCAATTGCAGCCTTCGTGATTATGTAAGTTATACACAAATTACTGGCTCATGATGACATGGGTTATATACAATCTGTGCAATACTATTTGAAGTAATATGTATGAACAGTACATTAGAACAGCCTGTTTTCCTCAGAGCCGAGCAACTACTGTTTCCACTGTTACTTTGATTTTTCTGCCATCCACCATTTCTGCCCCTGGGGATAGCAAATGCAACTTGGACTAGCTACTGATAACTATTGCAGAAAACACACGTGCTACCTTCATCAAGCTTTTATTTTCAAGGCAAATAATACCCAGTGGCAGACATATTGCATCAAATTGAATTGCGTAGTGAGTGCCAATAGCCTCATAGGGATTCGATCAAAATGCAGACGTAATTATTCTATAGCTATTTTATTGTGCATGCAACATTTACTTAATAATATTAAGTTAAAGCAAAAAATAAATAAAAATAAAAAAAATAAACGTGTTGCCACTTTAACAGAGGATTAGTTTTAGTGCACGAGTGTTTTTACTCTGGCCTAAAAGTCAAAGGATATCGACCTGTTAAACACTCATTTACACATACTCTTTGTAGAATCTGACTTTTAAGTACTTGGCTGCATTGATTTGTCCTTTGGGATGGTAATTAGTCTCCTTTGTTGGGAACAAACCATTGACAAGAAAATACTGACATCCTCTCTGCTCATTTGCTCTTTTTTTTATTTGTTTTTAATAGCCCTTGTCCAAAGGTTGTTGAAAGGTTGGGATAAGGGTCAATGGGGCAGGAGTCATCGGAAACTTGAGGCTGCTGTTAATGCTCCTGATTGAGTGAATATTTTTTTTACATATATACAGGGTTCTTGCACCTCATCTGATACTTCTGACTATGTGGCATGACTTTTTAAGGGTAAAAATGTTCTCACCTTAAAACAGTGGCTTAAGTGGCGACAAAAACGACCACAGAGGTGATGAATGAGAGTTAAAACTGCCAGTCCTCAGTGGAAACATGTACCCAAGTTTCAGAGAAGTCTTTTGTAATTATTACTAATTTTATATATTATATACTATATACTAATATTACTAATATTTCAGGTAAGTAAACCTGTTTATGCTACATCTTTGAGCTTCCAGTGTATCCCATCAGCCAACACTTTTGGTGCTATTTGGCAACACGGGAAAGTACAGTGTGTTTGGAAATTGTCAACAATTTCATGAAAAGTGAATCATTTTGTTATTTGTTGTTCTCATCATTCAACAGGTAAGTAGAACAAGTAAAAGAACAACCTGCACCAATTTTGTATTATTTGAAGTAGTCATTCATATAACTACAGGGAGTATTTTAACCTTTTTTGTTGAGAATTTAAGTGTGATCTTAAACTATCAATCTTACGTTTGCTATTAAAGATTTTGACAAAATCCCTGGGAAACTGTATTTTAGCATGTAATTCTTAAGATTTTAAGGCAAATAAGTTTTTGTTCTGTGCATAAGCATGCATTTATTAAACATGTTGGTCTGTTGTTTCCATTTTTTTTTCTTCCTAGGGATCTTTCCGAGGTGCTCTGTCTCCAGGCCCTCAGAAATCCTCTGCCACTTCCCCACGTAAGCGCGGAGCAGAGAACGCTGTGGTCCATTTCTTCCGCACGATCGTGAGTAACAGCAATAATACACTATACCTTTGATGCACTCATAGTACAGGAGTCTGCATTAGCAGTGCTGCCACTATCCCTGTCTCTTCCAACTTTCCCTCCATGTTTGTCTCTTTGCTTCTCTATTACTCTCTCTGATCTCTCACACTCTGTTAAATCTCTGTACTTTCTATGATTAACTCTTCTTCAGGTGTCCCCCGCCCCTCCCAAGTCTAGGGTGAGTCTGCTTTCTGTTGCTGCTTCTGATGTTGCAATTTACACATGAAATACAAAAATAGTAGACCAGTATTTTTAATACTGGCAGTTAATATATGTTTGTTTTTTTTTTGGTTTTTTTGGTAGAGACAGCCAGACTGTAAATCACTGAATCTCCAGGATAAACAAATTCAAATTTGTAAAGTTTTATGACACAAACATATAAAATTGTTATCTTATATAAAACAGTGAAATCTCTCACTATACACTTAATGCTTTTGAAACAGATTAGATAAAGGACTTTCCCTAGGACTAATTATGATCACATAGGGAGTGGATTGAATTTGCACTATATGCATAAAAAGCGCACAAAAAAGCGCACAAAGTTTGACAAATGCATACACAGCAAATTCAACCATTTAACCAGACTTCATAAAAAAATTTAAAATCTTTGACTGGTAGTGTATTTTCTATATGCTGTTTATCTTTGTTACTACTGAATGTCACTAAATTTGTGCTCTTTCCAATGTGAGCATCTGCCTCGCTGCTCTCGCCTTCCCCCCACATATCTGCTCCTCTTCCCTCTTTTCCTCATCTGCTCCTGCCCCCCTGTGACCCTGTGACTTTCCCCCTTGGACGGACCTTCCTTCCTTCCCATCCTGCCTTTGTGCTGAGTAAGACAAACATTTCTATTTGCCCCCTCTCCCTTTTACCTCTTGTCTTTGTCTCTTGTTTCTCTACACATCCAGTGGAGAGGACTAGCAGCCAAGATAGGCCTGGTAGGTGGTTTTTTTAAAAAAAAAACAACTGTAAATTAAACCGAGGGGGCAAGTGAGGTCATCCTCTTAAATGGCCTTCGATTATGACCCCTGTGGCTCCATCAACCACTTAGCTGTTGTAATCAGTCCACACATCAGCGATAACGCCCTCATTTCCTTAAGTCCATTTCAAGATACATCATACCCATTTTGTGGCTGTGCAGCCTGACTTATCCATATCATGTGTGTATCTTATATATTCATGATAACACAGGCATTATTCTGCTCTTCACAGGCCTATTTCATTTCAAAAATTCCTCTGTGGCTGGCTGCAGTGAGGCTGCCTTCTGCTTCATTTGACAAGATTATCAGCACTTAATTTAGGGCTCTCATGCATATGTGCGCGAGTGTGTGTGTGCGCAGACAAAGACTCTCCTAAGGGACTGTATGAACATTATTTGGGAGGGATAGGTGGTGGAAGGGTATTTTATTATTGACTGAAGTTGTGAAATATGAATTTTCTTAGGAGAACCAAAAAGATTCTTTTACTTTTTTTTTTCTTGTTCTGACTTTATACTTTTTTCAGCCTTCCTTTGCCATACACAGTGGTTATTGATGAAAAGAAAGTTACAAAAAATGCTAAATTCAACTTACAACATGCTTTATAAGGGTGCACTATGTCATATGCAGAGTTCAATGGCCTTGTCTCTGTATCTGAGTTTTTAGTAAAGTACCATGGAAATATCATGGTTTGGGTATTTTTCAGAGGTTAGGACTGGAGTCACATGACTTGGATTTGAGTTTGACTCAAGCCACAAATTTGACAGATTCAGACATATAACTTTGTGGTGGTTCACAAAAAAACCAACTGCAGCATGCAAAATTTCTGGGTCAAAAATTACAGAGATGCAACAACTTTTAACGTCTAATTTCACTTGATATATGAAGTTGCACAAAGAATGGTAAATCGAGGCTAATATTTACATAGCTAGCGAGCTCATGTTTAGCTAACATTAGCTGAACTGCTAAGGATGTTTTTTACAAACTTGTTTTAACAAATAAATGCAAATTTCAAAATACATTCATGATTTTTGTAAATGTAATATTGGCATTAAACTTGCTTGAGAATGTGACTTGTTTAGGACTGGAATCTAAAAGTTTAGGACTTGGAACTCAGCTTGGGATTTGTCGGTCTTGACTTGGGATTTGAATGTAAAGACTTGAGACTTACTTGTGACTTGCAAAACAATGACTTGGTCCCAAACTTTTTTTATAAAGGCAAACATAAGGGTCAGCCCCTGTCGCCACTCTAATAATTTTCATACAGTCCCAAAGTGTATTTCTAAGGAAATCAGCCTTTAAAGCAGTTAGTTCATGCAAGTCAGATGTTATAGTAATTTCCAAAATGAAATATGGTTCATTGAATCCTGCATGAGGAAGTGAATAAATCAGAGTATTACCAAATACCATTAGGCACAACAGAAAACAAGCTGTTTAAGCACTGATTATAATTCGTCAAACTGACAATCCCTATTGGTTTCAACAAAATGTGCAAGCAGAAAACTTTTACTTTTCATATCAAACTTTGCTGCTCTGTAGCTTTTCTGACTCATGCATAATTCACACAAAATGCCTCGATGAAAGAACTTCAACACAAAGTAGGGCAAAATGTAATTGCACCGTAGTCGCTACCTAGTTTTACTCCTATATTTTGGGCTTTTGTTGAGCACTCTGATCTATCAGTCCAAGCACCACCCAGAGAAGGAGGGTTTACGTATTCTCTTGTGATCTCTCCTTAATCTCTGAAATTTGAATCTGGGGCAGTCTATAAAAGGGTCAGCCATGTCTCAATCCCCTGCCAAACATCTCCACGATTCTTTTGACCCACTGACTTCTCTCCTCCCTCTGGCAGGGTGACCAGAAGTCACAGTCTGCTAAAGCCAAGAAGGCCAGTGCAGGGGACGGCAAAGGCACCCTGACTAGGATCTTCAAAATGGTAAAAACTGCTTGAAGAACACTTTCCGAGTCCTTTCCTAGTGCCTTCTCTATACAACTTCTCGTTCCTTGAGTCAAAATCGTATATAAAAGGGAATATTTCCCTGATGACTTTCTTACCCCCTCTTTTTTTTTCCGGCTCAGTGATGATATCAGCAGCAGAGTGAGTAACTGATTCGTGATGGAAGGATACTTGAGTTTAACTCACTCCGTATTTGTTCAACATTGATATGCTTAGAAGACATCCTAATCTCATTACTAGTGCAGCAGCAGCAGCAGAATGATAAGAGGCTTTTAAAGACAAGATTGATCACAGTGCATGCTATAAGCATTATGCTGGCACTGATATAATCATGGCAGAGATGGCAGATCCACTTTTGATAAGGGCCCAGCAGGGCCATGGCTTATAACTGCTTAATGGGGAGGGGCTGTTTGCTTATGCGCAATATGTATCATTATGATGCAATACCATCAATCACTTGTCAAGTACGACTGGCTCCTTTAGGTGCTTTGGAGGACTCAGTGCACACAAATATTGGCAGAGTATAGAAATGATCATTCAGCACACTATACAGTTCCTGAAAAAGCTATCATTCAATGGCCAGTAATGCATAAGATTTAGGATTAATATCTAAAGATTTATCTAAAAGATATTGCTACAATTACTTGTAGTGTGCATAATAAAGCATTTAATAAGAGATTGTACATATTTTTAAAAAAAAACACTTGTTTATCATACTCTGTTATTGATTTATGATTAACCTATCATAACCTAACCTAAAATATATTTAAATATGTTTGCTATAAACAATTATTTTATAATACACCTGCTTTGACTGTTATCACTCTATTGAATGGACATCATTAGTGGTTATCAGCCTCACAGATAGCCTAAGGATTAAAAGGGATTATCAGCCGATTAAATGGCCTATTAGGTAACAAAGAATAAAAAGCAGCAGTCCACTTGAGATGTTGAGTTGATGAGTGGATCAAACAAACACGTGTCTTTCAGCCACAAGGCAGCTGTTCATCTCCTGTGTGAAACCAAAAATGTGCCGTATTTTGACTTACATATGTAAATTAGTCATGTGATGTTATGTGACTTTACATTACACAAAAAATTTAACAACAAACACAAGACCTCACCCGGGAGACTGCTGTTCTCCTCCCTTGTTAAATCAAAAGTCAACACTGATTCACTGTAACTGACTTGTAACTTCATGTCACGTCACTTAATGTTGCGTAACAAATTTAACAACAAATACAGGACATTCACCCAAGAGACAGTCGTGCCTGTCTCATGTGAAACCAAAAGTCAGTGTTAACTTATTTTTACCGACATTCTAAAGTTAAATTACGTCATGTTACATAAAAAACATACTTATTTCAGCCCAAATCACGGTCTTTTTTCTAAGCCTAAGTTACATGACATTATATTACATAAAAAACATACTTATTTCAACCCAAACCACTGTCTTTTTTCTGAACCTAACCATGTAGTTTTTGCACCTAAACCTAACAAAACTAAGAGTAAAACCTAAAATACATGCAACCATTTTAATGTTCTGATAATTACCTTCTGAACCTACTGATAAGTGTAGCATGCCTCTCCTAACCCATATGTAGCTGATAACCACTGATAATGCCTATTCAATCAAGAGATAATATTCAAAAGGGGTATATTAGCAATGACCCTAATAGATATGTGAGACCAAAACTGAGCAAAAAGTAGTATGAGTATTAGACTTACATTTATCAGGTGTCTAGACACAAGACTTAATATATATATGTGTGTTTGTTCAAGGTGTAAATAGGCAACATAAAAAAAAAAACAATGGTTTAAATGTAGTCTTTTAAAAATGTTTCCTTTAAAGCATAAACAAACTGTTAGCCTAATACACAGACAGGTTTAAAACTGTTCACGAATGTGCTTGAAACTGCTGAAGACAAATGTATGACAACTAAGGTTGCACTGATAAAAATTTAAAGACATTATATAGCCTACTCTGCTATAATACATTTATTAAGTGTTTATGGGGTTTACAGAGAAAAATTTCAGATTTTTCAAGTTAAGGTCTTGGAAAGTCTTGTCATGGCACTGTTAATGCTAGCTTCTTATTTTAGCTTATGAGCACAACATCAAAAGAAAGTAAAAATAAATTGGCAAGCAGTTCCAATTAGCAAGTCAAAGTTTAAACACAATGTTAGTCAGACATGGTAAAACAATGGGTTCTGGGTTTAAAATATGTATGTAGGCTACTTGTGTGGGTGAGACAGTGACCTATAAGTCAGAAATTAATTATACAAAATAGTTTTAGAAAAATCTGCACTGAAGTTCCTCTAACAGGTTGATAACCCCATTTTGCTCACTACAAAGCTTCTAAACATAAAATGTCAAAAGCATTCTGGGCACAGATGGAAGTTAAAACTTTGCGCTCCTGGTATGACTCAGTGAACAGAGGTTTTCACACTCCCACACGCTACAACATTCAATTTCATACAGTGTAGCCGTCACCCAACTTTTCAGATTAAAAATATTCCTCAACACTTAGTTCAGACTACCATATTCACGGCCGCTTGACTTTCCAGAGAAGCTTCTTATGAGTTGATTTGTTTTCATATGTCATGAAAAGGAGTGTTGACTTTAATGCTCTGTCAGGTTTTCCCTGTCAGGTTTTAATTAGCCAGCCTCTGTCACTGTAGGCTGCCTTAGATTTCTTAGTTTGGCAATTACTGATGCTGGAAAGGAATCCAAATTTCCCCTGGGCTGCATCCTCATCTGTAGTGGCTAAACTGTTGTCACTAAGCTAAGAGAGTAAACAGCTCCAGAGATGAAGGAACTCCTGGGACGCTAGATTTAAATTTCTCACACGGCACTCAGTGTCTTTACACAATCGCTATCCTTTTCCTCCACACATAAAGGGGCTTCCCACTCTAAATGGAAGTGAGCATAAAGCCATATTAACTTTTTAATTACTGTTTTGTACTTTGTTTCTATGTGTTTCCCTGCTTTCATTTCAGATTTTGCTGTATATTGAGCTTTTTTCTTTAGTGACAGATAATGAATTTCATCTGAAATGACTCTGACAACAACAAAAGCTCAGTACCCAGCTTTTGTTTTATGAGGAGGTATTAAAAGCTTCTCATAATATGGATAATCTTCCTAAACAATCCATAAAGATTTGTTTCATTTGTATAATTTTTATGCCTCTGAGAATCGTTTTCTCTTCCCACTTTTTCATCAGAATGGAGTGGGATGGATAAAGTCTGATATAGTCTCAGAGACGACTTTGCAATAAACACAGGATGTCTAATCTGAAACTTTAGGGACATAAAGCAAATGGAAAACTGGGAGGTTTCGCCTTTGGCTACAAATAAAACACATTTGTTAGATCTGTGAAGCAATACATAATTACCTGTGGAACCCTGATTTCCTGTTCAGCTGTCCAACTATTCCTTTCTTTAATTTACGGACAATACAATAGGAACTTACTCCTGCATGACCATTATTTTTCTTGAGATAAAAAAAAAAAAACATGCTTGCAAAATGATAGCTGATAACATCAGCAATGTATGGAAGCCAATTTCTGTCTAAAAAAAAGCAAATAGGAAAAAAAAGAATGCAAAAAATAATTTGGGCAAACTCAAATGATTCTAGTTCAAAATCAAGATGTGCTATGTCAACATTATGACTTATTAAGCCAAAAAGTTGAAATACTGGGCAATAGTTATGAGATGAGTAAAGAGATAGCTTTTTTAGCTTAGATTATTTGTCAAAATTATAATTTAATCAGAATTATGAGATTTTCCAGTTTTCCAGTAATACTCGTCCAGTGCAAATAGGGCTTTAGTATCTTACAGTTTCTGTTGTCTCATAATGTTTTATACTTTCTTTTAAGTTTGACCTAGGAAGACAAAATTGTCAATCATTATCTTATCATTTTGACTTACTTTCTCATCATTTGAATCAAGCAATACAAAATATTGTTTTACTATGTTGATTATTTTTATCTTTATCATTTGTAACTTTTCATTGAATTACTTTGGGGTGGCTGTGGCTCAGTCCACTTATTAGGAGATCGATGATTCAGTCCCCAGCTCCTCCAGTGTGCATGTCGAAGTGCCCTTGGGTAAGATACTGACCCCCAATCATATATAGTCTTGGTCACCAGTGTTTGAATGGGTGAATGTGACATGTAGTGAAAAGGCGCTTTGAGTGGTCGCAAGAAAAATGCAAGTCCATTTACCATTTTTGTTGTTTTCTATCAGTTTCCATAGCTATGCATCATTGCAGGCCAGAAAAAGTGCCCACAAACGTACTAACCTGCTTGTTTTTCACATTGAAGTTCTACTCTTGGTCTTAGCCCTGGTGTCATTATTCAGTAAGAGAACTTAAAGCAGCTACGAAGCTTGAAAGTTAGCTCATTGCATACAGCTCTCAGGCTTCATGATAGTGCTGGGAAAGCCTGATACGATGCTCTCTCTGTTCTTCCAAAAGAACCTCTAAGATTATTTTTTTTAACACAGGATGTGAAAAGTTAGTCTGACAGCTATCATTGATGATTCACAATGGGCTTTGCTGAAGACTACAGCTTTCTGGTGACAACCTACCTATTATTGTTACCTATTACTGAACATGCTTTTTGCTTAAGTGCTGACACTTTCTACTGAGGTGAAAATTCTCATCAAAGACTGAGTAAAATAACTGAAAGGCCAGACTCCAAAAAAACCCAGAGTAGTCCTTTAATGCTGAACCAGACCTGAGGCTGTCTCCACATACTCATCAGATGTCATGTCTTCAACACAGGGAAGCAGGAGTGCTTCTCCAGCCAAACGCTGAAGGCCCTCTCCAACACCTCTTCCAACAGGACGAGGGCAGGCGTTCAAGATCGCGGGACTAAAGTGGGGAAAAAGAGGAAGAAAAGGAGGAAATCTTGTCACCCCCTTAAACTCACCTTTCCCTCCACTTCTGATAACACTCTAACGTATGCTAAATCCCTCATCTACCCTATTACCTCCCTGCTCCTTTGGCTGGTAGATAGCGACACAATCTGTTGCCCCCAACCCCCCCTGCATGCATTGTGCTGAGTCTGTGCAGTCATCATCTTTAGTGTGAACTTTTTTGCTGAACCCCGAAGCCGCTCACATGTGCAGCCCGAATGACCCCCTGCAATGGCTCTCTATCGTGCTTGAGTTTCTGTGGACGTCTTCGATTGTTCCTCTAACAAAAGGGTGGCAAAACTGAAGCATGCCTGGAGCAGTTGAGGGATTACGGCCGGTGCGAGTCCGACTGACTTGACCGTCATTGCCGATTGCAGATGGAATGAAAAGACCGGGATGTTTCTGGTTTTTTTTTGTAAAAAGAGCTGTTTTCTGTCTCGTCACACTGTCTTTGTATTTCCCTTGAACCTTCTCTGTGAACTCAAACTTGTGTTTAACAGATTTTATATTCTTACGAGAGCCATTTGGTCAAAGTGTGTTTTCATTCATCCTTTGTGTCTTAGATGTAGTTAAGTGTCCTGTCATAAATGTGATGTTGATCTTTGTTTGTCATTAGGGCCTAAGGCTGGCTGTGGGTTTTGTGGTATAAATATAATTTCTAAACCCTCTAAATCATAATCACTGAAAAACTGTTTCTAATTTATTTCTTTTTCAGTCCACAAGATAATGGTAAACACTAATTCTCCTTTCCATATATGAAGTAAATAATTTCATAGTGCACTGTTTTCCACTTTTAAAAGCTGCCAGAATCTGAATCTGAAGCTGATGTTGGTGCTGCAGCATGATGCCAGATTCAGACCCTTTCCTCTTTGCTTTAGTGTAGTCTAGGTCTCTCCTTTGTCTCTGCTGTTTCTATCTCATGCACAGCACACATATTGTAAATTAAATTCACAAAAATCCTCGCTCCACAACACGCGACTTTCCCCCTGACTACCAAAAACAATGTGCTGTGTTTCCTTCTTGTGGATAATTATAAAAAACACAATTTCAAAAAGGTGCTCTGTAACTAATTGTGGTGACACACTGTAAAAGGGTTTCTTGGGAATGTGTAACTTTTCAGAAAATACAAAAGCTCAGCACTACCATATGTGCTGTTCAAAACAAACATCTTCCACATGTTACAAGAAAGCGTGTTTGTCTCTCCCACTGTTTGTGTGTGCTTGAGCCTTGTGGGTGCTGTGTGATCTTCTGAATGGACCCTGTGGGTGAATGTAAAGATCCTCTTCATTATGTGTAATAAAACATGACCAGCCACTTAACTGAGAATAAAAAAATAAAAATTATAAAACCAACTCTACTCTACATGTTGTGTAGTGTGTTGTTTTTTTTTTTTTGGTTTTTTTGGCATGGCAACAACTCATAGAGCTGAAGTGATGTTATTGGGTCAGATCACAGCAAATGTACAACAGTTTCTTTCACAAAGCCAGAATTCATGATTCATTTGGTATTCATCATCCATGCTGAGCTTCCTGAGCTACTGATGACTGGAGTGGCTGGAGCACCATTCAGGCTTGAGAACAATCCCCCAGAGTATGCGTTTTAATGTCATGTTGAGATTACAAAAGGTACACAGGTACAAAGGCTAGCTGTGAATGAAACACACAGAAAGAAATTATTTTTACCCAATGTTTCATAACAAAGCATTTTTAATTTCCTTTAAATTAACATATTTTAAATGACAAAAGAAGAACTCAGGAGACTGATAAATTACACAGAGTACTGAATAAAAACTTGATCAAAGAGAATCTCAGCTAGCGGGTCCCTGATAGGGTCTGGGGGCCCTGGCACCCTGGCTTAGCAGACTTGACGATTATGCCCCTCTGTTGCTGCTGACCCCACTAAGACTCTCATCCTGAAGTAATCCAGGATCCAATCTGCGATGCTGTGTAGCACATAGTGTTTGGTCATGGTTGTGTGGACCAGTTTGTGGGGGATGAGCCATCCACATTGGCCAGGTCTAACCACACCACTGTGAGGTCTCCCTTGTTTTCTCGGAATTCTGTCACCACTCCAGTGTATTCTAGACACCCTGGCACTCCAGAGATCCCTCCTTTTTGCACCAATGTGTCTATGTAGCTGTTGCTGGAGAGAAAGTCAGCCAGTCGCCTTGCTACTAAGCTGAAGAAGATGTTTCCTTCCACGCTCAGCATCTAGACTATTCTGTTGTGCCACCTGTCCTCTCCTCCATACGACTCATAGGATCTTCCAGAGTTGCTTGAGTAGCTTGAGTTGCTTGAGTAGCGAAGGACAGTTCATGTAGACTTTTCTGCCCTCGGATGCCAACCTCCCTCAGGATGCTTGCAGTAGATCCAGCAATGAAACCTCTACAGCCAACCTTGACTAGGCGCACATCAACCTTCCATCCCCTCCCTTCATCTTCAACGCATCCTTTATAGTGGAATTGTCAGTTCCACTATAAAGACACGCTGACAGATATTTGACCAGAGGACCAGATCTGGTTACAGGTTACTAGTCTCTGGCCTAGGTTCACGCTCATGGCCCAATCTCTGGCTGCATTTAGTGGGGAAGAGTCAGGAGGTGTGAGGATGGCTCCTGGTTTCTGTCCTTCGTGGATGAAAAATGGCAGGTGTGGGGCTTTCTTCTGGTTCTCAGGAGGCATGGCATTGATAGCTGTTTTTCTGCCCTCCAGTACATTGGCCAGGTACCTTAATACTTGGTTATGTTGCCAGGTGTATCTTCCCTGTGCTAGGCTGATCTTACATCCAACCAGTATAAGTTTCAAGGTTGCTGGCACAGTGCATAGTGGGCAGTTTGGATCCTCCCCCCACCAGAGGTGTAGGTTCGTAGGAGAAGGCAGGATGTCGTAAGTGGCTCTGATGGTGAAGCTCAGGATGTTTGATTCCATGTTCCACACTTCGTTCCATGTGAGCTTTCTTCTTTCCACAGCGTCCCACCTCATCCAGGCTCTTCGCTTGGCTTGGGATATGGCTTTAGCCCACCTTGCAGCTTCTTCCTGGCACCTCCTCAACTACCAGGTGCTAGCCTTCTGCCAGATGGGTTTCACTCCTTCCAAGCCAAAGCCCCCTCTGCTTTGCTGGACATGGCCCACTTTGTCACAGTCGCAAAAGGCAAATTTTGCATCTAGGACCGCTGTAGCTGGTGTCCATTTTTTCCCAGTGACAAGGTTAGGAGTTACGCCTCTTACGACTGTATCCTGAGATTCTGCGAGTGTCATCTCCTGCCTTGCTTAGCACATCTGGACTCCTCCACCAGGCTGGAGATGGGCAGCGACAGAGCTCCATTCCCATATAGCCTGATGCTGCTGAGACATCTCGACAGACCAAGCCATTTCCTCACTTCTCCATTCACCAGCCTTTCAAGCTGAGACACGAGAGATAACGTGACCTCGTACATTGAGACTGGCCACATGAGATGGGGAGGAAGGCAGAACTGGAAACACCAGAGCTTCAGCTTCCCTGGGAGAGCAGAGCAATTAATAATAATAATAAAAACCCAACATAGTATTGTATAAAAAATGTCAATGTATATCATGTTGATAAAATCACAATATCTTTGTAATGTTGTATATAAATCGAAAATTTCAAAAAAATGTCACTGAATAGTATGTAGCTCAGAAAATTATTCAAATGTTGTGAAAAAGTATGTCTGTCAAAAAATCACTTGACAACGCAGTGGGGCAAAACTGGTCGTGTACACTTGAAATGCTGAAGGACAGCGTCAGGTAATGACGCTGATGGTAACCAAATACATATATTATGGTGTAGGGTTTGTTTTTGCAACATTCTATGCTGTGGCTTGTCTCAGCAGACTATTTTATGCGGTTTTCAGCTATTTTTAGGACCTATTTTTCAGGTGTTTTCAGCTGTTTTTTGAACATGTCAAATTTTGCAGTTTTATGTCATACTATAGTTTTGAAACACGCTTTATTATGGTGATTCTGGCTGTTATTACAACATTCTATACTATGGGGTGTCTCGGTATGCTATTTTATGCTGTTGTCAGCTCTTTTTGGGACATGTCAAATTTTGACATTATTTGCCATACTGTAGTATTGCATTTTTACTCATTTTTTAAACAGTTGTGGTGTTTTTGGCCACTTTTGCATCATTCTGTGCTATGGCAAGTCTCGCCTTAGTATTTCATGCCGTTTTGAGCTGTTTTTTGGACATTTCTTGCACATTTTAAGGCTATGGCATTGTCAGCATGCTATTTTATGCTGTTTTGAGCTGTTTTGAGCAGTTTTTATTACATGAAATTTTTTGACATTTTTGCCATACTATAACCTTGCTATTTTGTTCATTTTTTAAAACATGCTATCTTATGGTGTTTTTGACCGTTTTTATGCTGTTTTGAGGTGGTTAAAACTCTTTTTGGAACATGTCATTTTTGACATTTTTGCCATACTATAGCCTTGCTTTGCTCGTTTTTTTGACATGCTGTTGTATGGTGTTTTATGCCATTTTTGCACCATTAAATACTATGGCGTGTCCCAGAAGGTTATTTTAGGGTGTTTTGAGGTGTTTTTAACTGTTTTCATGACATGTCATTTTTTGACATTTTTGCCATACCTTGCTCCTTTGCTCGTTTTTTTGACATGCTGT